>NW_019103958.1:0-103440 GCF_001856785.1 Myzus persicae
TTTTTTTAAGGAATACCGTATTTTAAAATACATCATATAAATTTCAAAATATTCAAATACACAAATCAAATACAATAATATTTATAATATATTTTCAAAAAAAGTGCGGGAATATAATATAATATAACTAGAGAGCGCTAGTATTCTTGACACAGCAGCTGATTGTCTTAGCACTTTTAAGTTTCATTTTATAGACTGATAACCTGCTCCGTTCCGTATCCAGTATATCTTAATTCATGGTATACACTTATACAATGTTATACTTCAAACTAGTGTCAAAATACTAAACTATCTTTACATACTTTTTTAACTAACATCAAACAATTTGTACCCTTAAAAAAAATTTAATTTTCTTTTTGGAAGGCTAACTTAACATAGTTATCCGAATTTGTCATAATATAAACTCTGAAAGGCTATCCGATTAGTGATTATTGCCACCAAAAAATTAAATGAAATTTCATTCATATTTAGCACACAATTAGCATTAAGTTATTGAACATGCAAATCTTTTAATTTACATGACAACAAATAAATGGATATGTCGCCCTAAGCATATCAAACTAGCTCTAAAAGAAATAAAATCATTAAAAAAAAATTATCCTTTTATATTAAGTTTTTAAAATAAAAATGTAACAAATTAAATTTATATGTACATTTAAAGATGCAGGTTTAAATTGTTTACAGATTCATTATTTCTCATTCTTTTCAATTTTTGGAAGTAGATCATGGTGCAGTTCCCAGTTGTGATTGTTTCTTCAATCTTCTTACATACCTCAAGTAATGTCCAGCAGCATAGTGAACGATTGATATTAGAATGTACCTATTAAGATTAAATATGTTTAATGATGCTTATTGTGTGTAGTTAATTAAAAATAAATGTAATCGACATTTGGCCGAGGAACAGGAAAATGTAATAACAATTGTTTATATAGCCAATGCACAAAAACAAATCAAATAAATATTATGATAATATACATGCAATAAATATATAAGAAAATAAAAAAATTAGTTATTATTATTGTTCTTATTTTTCAAAATTATTTATAACGACAATAGTACTTTGTTATTTGTGCAGTTCTTTGAACACTTGGTATATTGGACAGAGCTAGGAGCAGTATTTAAAAAATTGTTTATTAGTTTAGGGACGTTAAATATGACATAAACATATTTGACGGCAGGAATATCACCCTCTACTTTAAAACAAATTAATAATAATTTAAGCCTTGCTACTCTTTGAAATGTATTTTTATCAATATTTTTAATAACATTCATTATATAAGAACGCACTGAGTACATAGTACTTCTATAAGTTTGGTGACACATACAATAGCAACAATATACCGTCTAACATAATAATATAGGTAATAAAAAAAATTTAAAACTAAAATGTACAATCATTTCTTCTTTTTCTGTAAATAGATAACATATTAAACTTAACCAGATGTGATACATCAAAATAGAAAAAAAAACAATCATATGTTTGTAATTTTTAAATTAAAAACTGCTAGCTGATGGAAAATACATTTTATACGGTGCGGAGCCAGGGTGATAACAAAGAAGTATTTTTTTAAGATTATCCTTAGCATTAAGCAATTTATCTTAACAGAGTTAGGAAAACAATTTTTTTTAATACTTACAGAAGTCGTTGATATCATCGTAAGAACACATTTCTAAAATTAAATTAGTGGTAGTCATTAATGTCACAGTTGATGTAGTTGTTTGAGCAATAGAAGCTAAACCTTGAAACAAAGATGTATTATCCAACCATGCAGCAACAATAACAACAGATTGATTTAGTGTACTTGGGTGTAGTTCTTTTTGAGACAGATGCACATTCTTATTAACAGACCACAAAATTGAGTTATGAAAATGTACAATATTAATAATTTATTATAATACAAAGGACTTAGTCTTATATTTTGGTATAAAACCATTGTTTGCCTCAAACACATTTTATCATAAGTATGACTTCAATTCAAGAGCCCATAAGGATTGATCATTTTAAGTATTTGAAGGTAAATTATGATTTTTAAAGCACAGGAAAAGTAACATAAGTAATTTACTTATCATTAACCTTATAAATTTATAAATAATGTACTTTATGAATAAATAACCTTAATACACAAAATAGGGACTTCATGCCACAATAATACTAAATATTGTCCTCTAAATAATAAAATATTTACTATATACCAAAAATAACTAATAATTCAAGTTCGGTATTTTTGATTAACTCATAAACTTAAAAATCAACAAATTGCTTTGCTAAAATAGTATACAATAATAATTATAAATTCTATTGTTTTGGTAGTATCATTGTGATGGAGGAAAATTACAAGTAAAAACTGTAAACAGTTGCATTTTACTGCTATTTACACAAAAATATAAGGTAACATTTATTATAGTAACATAATTATTCAAAACTCGATCTTGAATTTTTAAATAATACAATTATTTTTAACCCTCACCATATTTAGATTTTTATTAAACTTTTTTAGAGAATTTAACAAACCATTTAAAATAGTTGAAAAGTGGGTATATAATATCAATAGAATTCAGCATATTATGTATTTAAATTATCATCAATATTTTATAGTAAATTTAAATAAATTTCATGATGTATTGTTCTCCAAATATATTTCTAATCAATCCTCTCCTTCAACTCACAATCAAAATATTTATTTTATATTTTATATGTCAAACAAATTAAATCAATAAAAAATAGCGTTCAATAAATAAAAATAATTTAATTGGTATGCCAGGTTTTTATTTATTCATTAATGATAAGCTTTATTAAACTATACGAGTCCCTACAGAAATAAACATCCCATTTTTAAGCTGATAATTTTTTAAGTAACAAATTGATTATTCTTACATCTATAGTACTTTTGATAATGTTTTGATTGTAAACAAAAAATATGTAGAAACTCAAACTTTTTAAGAGAATATCATAAGGATTCTGTGGTTCCATTAGACCTTTAACATCTGAACAGTGTTGTTAGGGCATGACATATCTTCTTGAGCTAAATCCATTATTTTGTAAATGATCATTATTTATTACTTCTTGATCTGTACCATTCGCGGACAACCTTATACCATTTACTTAAGCACTCAATTCAACGCATTGTAAAATCTCTTTGTAAATAAATAGGATATTTTATTATTTTAACATAAATAATATGTGTTAAATCTTAAGATGCTTATTAAAAAGTATTTACATGTGATTAATAATTAGAAGCAATATTTAGGTCTAGAGTTTGAAATCACATATTTTAGAAGCATAAATTTTGTTTATACAATGGTTATATATTGAAATAGTTTAAAACAACTTAAAAATAATATTTTATTTAAATTTTTGCTTAAAACAAACAATGCTAGGTGTTAACAGTGTATAATACTTATTTATTATATTTAATATCTAACTATTGAAATAAAATTAAGTTTATAATAATACTATGAAACCAAGTTGGCACAATGCCAGTCCACAACCAAGAGATAGTATTATTAAACAAGCATACAAACAATACATTTCATCGAGTAACAGTACAAAAGAAAATGCATATACACGTGAGATCATGTACAAAGCTTGGCACCTTTTACAACAAATATACACAGCAAAATCTCAAATAAATAATGTGAGTGAATCAGAGTGAATGATTAAAATATGTAAGAAAACTGTGCTAAGTGGACAGCACACGGGCGTTTGTTGCCTCTGTCTTACAAATGTACAATATGGCAAATTTTACACTCACAATAATACATTTTACTCTGTTATTTCTAAAATTATAATGAATTGACCTCTTATAAAGTGCAAGGGCAAGAACATTATCTAGGAGGATTTCATTGATGTTATTATTTTTAAGTAAGTTATGACCATTTTTAAACTGTATATGTTTCGTAAATTACCTATGTAAGACAGAGACAACAAATGCCCATGTGGAGTTCTCTTAAGAATTAACTAATAATAGGTACACAACATAATGTTAACACTAATAATATCGTTAATATAAGGCATTATATAATATAAGAAAAATATTGAAAAATTAAATGATAGATCTAATTACTTTTTTCTTATTTTGTAAGCTTTTCCCTATTTCTTATATTTGAACTTTATTTAATACCTATTGATATTCGTCAAGCAATAAAAATGATTGAAGAAATATTTTAAAAGAATCAGAATTGTATAAAGAAAACATATGTACCTACTTACAACTAAAATTATTTGAATTATTTGAATTATTTGAATTATCTTGAGGGGGTTGAAATAAGCAACGTATCTTCGCCATCATCAATTTTTAAAATGTCTTCTCAGCAACACCTGAAAATGAATCAATTTGTTTATCAACTAAAATATCTTTCTTAATAGCTAGTAATAACAATAAAAAAGTAAATAAATAGGTGTTAAATATTCAACATTTTTTGTGTCAATACTACGATGAAAGGATCAGTGTTTCCTCCATTAAATAACAAAATTGAATAAGTTGAATTTATTACAAACAGATTAATCAAATCGTTATTTTTATTTCACGTAAATACAGTGCAATAATACATAATATTTTCATAATCGTTAAGAGGATGAAAAAAACTGTTATGAGCGGGTTAGAACCACTCGGGCTGTACAGTGATAGTAAGTAGTAGACAGACTAAAAATTGAAAAATACATATAGTTGAACATTAAGTGTGAAATTATTTCACTGAAATATCGTTTTTATTGTTCTAAAATAGCTTACACGAAAAAAGTTCTCGTCTCAAAATCCGTTGTTTTTAGGTGTTTCAAACTCGAATAATTTTTGTTCGTAGTTTCGATATTGAAAAAACGAAAACGACATCTCGCAGCCCAAATTCTCCTTTTGCGTGGTTACAATTTTGTCTCTCGGTATTACGACCGTATCCCTCTCGATTCCCTCCCTCGCAAAACGGTTCGAGTTTCGCCGTTTAAAGCCGTTCGACAGTGTCGTTACGAAAAACGTTGCCGAACCGTCGTGCACGCCGTGGTTGACCGCTGTGAGACAATTTGCACCGCGACAACGTCGTCGTTGTTTTTCGCCATGACATTATCATTGATAAGAAATCAACGATATATTTTGTACTGTGTCTCAATAATGATATTAATTCGTCGGCTCCGCGGCAAAACCTCGTAAGTTGCTCGTCACAAATCGTTGAGGAACAGCACGGAACTACGAGTTTTTGTTTTTGTGCATTGTCGTCTTATTAAAATGGAGGGAAAAATAACCATAACATTACCACGTCAAAATGTGCGGAAAAGTACAGTGCAACCAATAAGAGAGAGGAAAAATTATTTCATAATTTTCACTTACGAGGTGTTGCCGTGTGGCCGACGATACGTTTATTCGATTTTATTCGGTTTGAACGTCGCAAACACAATTTGGACGGTTAAAATGTTATGTTGACGCCTTGAAAACTGAAGACTGAACCCTTTTCCAGTTTCCGCGCTCTATTTGTCACCTCGTGAGCGCCCCGTTGATGTCGGCTGTCTAGTGTCCAGGGCTGTCCGCTACCGAAGAGTGCGTCGCCATATTATCGTTGTAACAAGGATTGAATTCACCAAACAGTAAACTTACAAGTCATAGCAGTCTATAATTTTTTGTTCATTACAAATAGCCCATCACCGGGAAGCCAACAGGTTAGTTTATTAAAACGTCTTGCTGAGCATTAGTTACCATGACCGTTAGTTTTAGTCATAGTGCTCGATTAGTATTTAGTAATTTATAGATCATTTTGTTTGTTCGACGTACATTACACTTGCAGGAGACGAACCCTTCCCTTTGCACTTTGTATGTACGTTTAATCTTATACTTATTGACAGAAACTCTATGTAGGTAGGTACGTAAACATTTAGAGGGTGATCATTACTCATGTAAAATTATGTAAACAGTCAAGTTTTACTACAACCGTGCAATTAAGCTTATTACTATAACTATGTTGTTTCCATACATGTATCCTATAAATGTGTATCTAAGCGGGACATCAGTATATAGCACTACTGAATACAGATTGCTTTGGTAATTTTTACGATATGTGATTTTACTCTCATTAATTAGAAACCTGTAGTGGTCTGACGACTACAGGTGCCGTTTGAGAGGAATAGGATGAGGTGTATTTTGATTTAATTTGCAACCCTGATGTAATGTGATGTAGTTTATTAATATTTAATAAAACAAATGCAATTTAAACTGTGGATTGTCTATTCTGTACTACCTAGAATATTCAGAGTGTTCATTAAATATCCTTTTGAATAGAATATTTTCTAAGTCCAAATAATTAACTCTTTGAAATTATTCTAAGACCAAATTAATACAATAAAAGAGTAGCGTGAAGGTGCTCTGGCTCGTCTGGTCAAATCACATCTAAATGTGGGCTGTTTGGGGCTCTCCTATATAGGCCTACCCTCTACTTCTCCTATCCCCCTTGATACGAGTATCGTTCCCACAGATGCTGTGGCTGCCAGCTATCGTACCAGGAAATACTAACGACCTACACCCCGATACGACTTTCCCGAGTGCGCATCCTGGGCGTCGCAATGTGTATGGTCAAATATCTATTATGTGGTATTCGTGATTACTATAACACGTCATACAACATTCATTATATTTAGTCATCCTCGTTATTTTATATTATTATTTCATATTCCTATAATGTCCATTATCCATTGTGTCTCCAAGAAACCATATATCAACCCTTTTCTTTACGTATTGTTTCACACGTCGCCTCCCTCATATATTTTGTATTACCTGTATCTGGTCTATACGCCGTGATTACCCCGTAATAACCTCTACCCAGGTGTCTAATGCAGGATGTTAGTCTATATCATTACTCCGTAATTGCCTCTTCCAAGGTCCAACGCAGGACGCCAATCCATAGCAAACCATAAAAACAGATTATTTTGCAATCATGTGTTTTAGGTATGTTTGACTGACGTGAGGAGGGAGAATGCTTTAAATTACAACATAATAACTTAAAATATTATTTTTTGTTTAAATATTTAAATTTTGTCCGAATTTGATCTGAATGTCTATTAAAAAAAATGTTTCTTAATTTTTAGATTTTTTGGTTACAGTAGGCATTATTTATGGATAACCTTGTATTAAGGTGATGTTACACAAGCATTTTGTTGCTCCATCTTACAAGTGCATAACATTGCAAATGTATGCTCAGCAGATCACATTTTGCATTGTTAGTTTAAAAATCAGAGTGAATCAATATATTATGAAACTTGATGGTAAGAACATCATATTTTGTGTTTTAACGTAAGTTTTTAGCAAGTTTAGCTTGTATAATATAGCTTAAATTAAAAATTATTATAACTCACTTAAAAACTGTATTATTGAAAAAAAACCTGCGTGGCTACATCTATAATATTCTTACCGAGATTCATGCCTTAAAGTTTCATAATACATTGATTCACTCTAATTTATAAATTAAACCCGACTAAACCCTAATCTCTTCCTAACCCCTAAAATGTATCTACAATAACCCAGCTCAGTCTTTTTTTCAAGAAATATATTCTACACTATAAATAGGTTATGTATTATTATACTCGTTATCTTAATAACTATAATATATTCTTAAAAACATTACTAAATTTATAGTCGTAATTTACCAACTTAAATTAAGAGTAAAATTTAGCCATGTTACAATATGTCACATGAACACTTTTAAAAGTAACAAAGTAAAAAATATAATTAATTTGGTCATTACATATTTTGTTAAAATATAAGATCAATCAAGTGAGCATTTTATTTCAATCTTTGAGATAACATTATTTATTTATATTTATAATACAGTTAAATATACCATGTATTTTTTTGCCTTAAAAAACAGTATGTACATACCCTTAAAACAGTTTTTACTTCAAGACAAACAACATAATATTATTATTCCATTTTTTTGTCATCCTTTTATTTAAAAAAAAAACTTTAAAAACTTTAAAATAAATAACATTCCAAAATATGAACATAAAATGAATATTTTAGTTATCTAATCATTAACTAGAATATTGTGTATCACAATACTTAATATTAATAGATACTTATAAGTCTGATCTGATGAGCTTAAATCTGCTAGGTTAGTTAAGCACTTGTAAGACGGAGAGAGGAAATGTTTATGTAGTGTCCTCTTAAATTTTCTATTGTAATTAGTCCATATTTATTTACAATTTTGACTAAATTTATCGAAATTCTAACTAGTAACACTTATAAAAATATTATGACTACCTATGTATTTTCATTATTTTTTAATAAGTAGCCATAAGTAATAAATTGTCCTTAAAATAAAATAAGTTAAATAAATGATTATTATTATAAAATAATTGTAGTTCATAAAATGCTTAACTGCTGTTAGTCTGTATGCAAGAAGCCTGAAATGCTGTTTTGAGAAATAATAAGTAGTTTGCAAACGTTCTACATCATTGCAAATAGCCTAGTCTTTTTGCAAAAAGACTAATTTTCCATATGGCCTACAACATATAAGAATAACTTATGAGGTAGCTTTATTAGATTTTTAATCTTTTTGGCCAAGCAAAAAACAATTTATTGATATTTATAGAAAAGAGCAAAAACAAATTTCATATGTCTAAATTACGTACTTAATTCAATGAATGTCAATATTAAAGAATTTTACCGTGCATAAAAAGTGCTTCTTTAAACATTTTGTGAAAATTTCAAATTTATTTGTTTTTAAATTATCTACAACAAAATAAAAAAATCGATTTTTTTGTTTTTCCAAATTATGAAAAGTACCTACTGGAAATTTTCAATTTTGACCTCCTCTAAGTATCAACTATCAAGGTGACTATTCCAAAAAAAGGACAGCACAAACATTTTTAGGTTATTACTTTAAATAATATCACTATTCTTTCAGTAATTATTTTACATTAGCGGTTAAAATAATTTTTCATTAGTTCTATATCTTAAGAGGATCGGTGGCGGTGACGACTGTCTTTGTCTAACACACGCGTTACATAAGAATTCAGAGGTGTTTTTTGGCAAACGATGAATGTTTTTTTATTTTTATTTTTTATTTATTTTTTATCGTTTTACTCAGAATATAAAATCAAAAATGTAGACTGACCGATCTCAAGTAGACTTGACGGCAAATTCAAATCTGTTTTCAGAATTCTTATCGCTTCACTTTATCAATTGGTATGATTGCCAAAAAACACCTGAATTCTTATGTTGCGCATGTGTTAGGCAAAGACAGTCGTCACCGCCACCAATCCCCTTAATGGTTTATGTGCTTCATTAAGCATTTACTGCTATACATACCTCTAGTGCTGCCTACTTTTTAATTATTCTAAGGAAAGTGCATTCAGACTTCAAAGATTCAAAGCATGTGCCTCTCCTCTTTGGCATTTAAAAAAAAAAATGTAACAACTAATAAAAATTAAAAGAAAGAAGAGAATACATGCACAGTGATAGTATAATTAATGAACAAGACCACAATGCCAATACAGTGAATTGTGTGCGTATGTTATAACATGTCCACGTGGTCGTTTGAATTATTGATTAAACAAACCAATATAATATTAAATAATATTATAATATAATATGTCATGTTATTTTATTTATTTTGTTCAGTATTTTTCTGCAATAATTAATAAACATTGATACAATTGCAAGTATTATTGGTCAGACGAGTTGAATTATTAAGTTTGCCAGTTGTGTGGCCACATAATTTTAATCAAATCACACCGAATCATACTAGTTTACTCTCTAGTATATAACATATCAGATCGTATCAGATGCTTATCACTGACAATTGTACATAGCTAATCGACACTCACTCGACAAAAACTGTTATGTTTTATAACATCGGTTTCTAATTTTAATAGAAAATTATTTTATACAATATTATTTTGCATTTGTTTCATAAATTGAATTTTTTTCATTTTAATATGGAGATTACGGGATTACAATGATCCCACCTTCTAAAAACAGGACAAAAAGCGTCTCCTTTGAAGTTTGTTAGGACAAGAAGGATAAAAAAAACTACAATCCAGTTTTATGCGGGATGTTAGATCACCCTAACTAGGTCTAATTTTTTATAAAGGTTAAGTTTATAAGTTAAAGGTCGAAACATTTTTTCTACTATAAATCGTATGTATACTTACGGTAAAACATTTCCATAGTCAATTTTAGTACTTGGGAGAGGTTAATAAAGTGGTTTTCAAACTTGTATTATACACAACACACCGTACTCTTTAAAAAATTTCACTGCACACTGACCTTTTTTTATATGAAAAATTCAATACAATCGGTAATTTATAGATAAAACCGCTGCACACTTAGTGAAGGTGTGCTGCGGCACCCAGTTTGAAAACCACTGTGTTAATACTACCATGTTTAACCTTGAGAAAATTAGATAAACCTATAGATAAAATTAAGAATACATATTTTAACATGAAATTGATTGATTATTTACTAATATTTATGCATTTATTTTTCCTAGAAATGGCTCCTAAGAAGAAACCTCTCAATGGGTATGCATTGTTCATGATGGAGACTCGACAGAAATTAATGAGTGAAGGAAATAAACTAAGCATGGCTGATATGTCTGAGTATTGCCAAAAGGATTGGGAAAATATGTCTCAAGAAATGAAAGAAAAATATAAAATGAAAGGTAAACAAATGAAATATGAAGGAAAAGTAGCCAAATATACTTCGATTGGTGAAAATATAGAAGATGTTCGTAGAGAATCAGATGAAAAGAAATCACAAACAGATGCTATGTACACATATATAGATGTATTGCTTGACATGCAACCAGCCAGCCATTATCTTCCCAAGCAAAAATTCATTTTAATTCATATAAACTCTTATTCGTGTGAGAAAGAAGGATTTTATTTTCCTGCCGAGATATCCATGGCCGAGTTTTCTTTAGAAAAAGGCTTGATACGCATGTTTCATCAGTTAATTGGATTCGATAAAGTCAGAACAAATGCTCCAGAAGCTCCTACAGCAGATATTAATAGTCATGCTGCTAACAATCATAAAATCAACGTATTTACAGTGTTACCCAATAATTATACAGAATTATTACTAAAAATGATTGGTAAGTATTAATAATAAAAATCATTAAATTTTTTTTTTTTCAAATTAATGTTGAAATGTATGTTAATTATTTAGGTTTTATCATGAACAAAGATGTCGATGAAACTGTTCTAGATGACTTAACATTGGACATGCCTCCAGTCTATACTGCACATACACCTATTGGAAATGAACTAATGATTACTAGTGCAAGTTTATTTAAGTTATTTGAAAGTGCAGTAAGGGATGCTGAAAGAAGTGATTTCAATAATATTATTAGAGTTTACCATTTGGATAAACTATTCATGAATCTGAAAAATGCATGCTTTAAAGTTAAACATCCAGGTAAAGTTGAGTTGGCTTTACCTTCTGTTGCTATGGCTACTGATGCCTTATCAAAAGATGTATTAACTGTAATGAAAACAGTTGGTTGTGATTTTCATGAAAAACTTGATGACATTCATGTTTGTAGTAGCTATTATGTATGCAAGTGGATACACATTCTATCAGCTCATTGTTGTCGCTATTTTGACATACAACTTGTACCTGGTTGTCATTTTGCTTTTGATTTATCTAAAACAGACAGTTCAGTTGAAGAACGTTTTGGTAAAATGAATATTTCTAAATGTTCTGTTGATTGTTCCAATAATAATAATAATATAAATAAACCGATCACTGTAGCAGACAACCGCGCTTTTCCACCACTTGGAGGTGAATTTTCAGCTGTTATTCAAAAACCCATTAGGAATGTGCCTGAATATGAATCAAATAAAAACAGCAAAATTACAACAGATGATAAGGACAACTATCTTCAACTTGGTGATTTGAAAAATATTCAAAAAGATGCTCCTGTACCTGTTGTGAACCGCTGGCAAGAAAATGCAGGTCGTGGCAGAGGTGTTATAGGTCAAATCCGAAGTAATAACCAAAACCAATTAAATGAAAGCCCGAAGCAACCATCCAAGGGAAGAGGATTTATTGGTAGAAGTAAATAGACAGTGTAGACAAAATAGTTATGACTACATTTTTAGTGTCCAACTTTATTCAAAAAGACATTTTTTTTTAATTTTTAAATATTAAATATCATTAATTTCTGTTATTTTAAACCAGTTAGTGGTTTAATTCAATAATGATGAAGAAGCTCGTACAAAAAAATGTATTGAAAGTCAACAAAAATAAAATTTATTATTATTAATAAACCGTATTGCAAATCAATTGTCTAATATCAAGGTAAATTGTCTAGAAACCTGTGAAAACCTCTAAAAATATGAATTTAATTTTCAAATAAAATGTATTATTTCTAATCTGAGGTGATGGTTGGAAGTGGTGTGAGTGGTAACTTTGTTATGAAGAGGCCTGACTTCATATGGTAAGTTCCAAAGACTAAAATTATCTGTTTTTGTCAATAATAAAATGAATCCAACCTTCCTTATGCCGTAATGTTTGAATTCAAATATTTAAATCCTTAATTATAAAATGTTCATTAAATGGTTACATGATATATACATGGTATATATTATTTGGTTTGTATGTTTTAGATTTCAGTTATAAAGTTTGTTAATAATTGTATCAATAAAATACATATGTAATATAAATGAATGAATCATTTTTTATAGCCGTAATGAAGTTTACACAGATGTATTTTAATTACATAAGATATTGTTATTACTTTTACACTGTTTTGTCTATCACTAAAAATAAAATCCTTATTTTGATGTAGGAGAGTTTTGAACAATGATAATAAGATGAATAGAATGATAAATGATAGTTATAATAGATATTAATTAATTATAAAATAAAATATACAGTTTATAATGTTTCAGTGAATAGTATATTTTAAAATATATATACATATAGATTATACCATTGATAAAATTGATTTTATATAACTAGTCGTTCATTGTTCAATTACCATAATATTATCTTTACAATCCACTCAAAAATTACAGATTTATGATAGTTATTTATTTGAGTATCAAACTTTTTGTATAATCTTGGCCTATTATTCGATATCTGTTATAATATTTTGATGTGTTTTTTTGTAGAAATATCATATTATTTTTATTAGGGTAATTACATTATAATATGGCATAGGTATTTGCATGTTGGGGCATGTGCTTTTAAAATAGAAAAGTTTGGTGATGTTCTTGTAATATTTGAAAAAGTTACAAAGACCGTTTTTTATTATTTAATGTTAATAGTTATTATTTGAGAACCATGCAATTATTTTTTTTAAATAGTTTTCTGCTCTTTGTATTGCTGAGTCTCAAGAGTCCCCAGTCATAATCATTGCCGAATCATCTGCATGGAAGTATAGACTAGTCTAGGTATAGACAGTCCTATGACATAACTATATTCCACGGTATATAATAACGGTGATAGTCTTCTAAATAACATTTAAATAATTTCAAACTTATTTTTTAAAATTAATTTGATCTACACAATTAATTGAATTATTATAATATACTGATTTGAATGCTTTATTTAAATCCATTAATATACCAAATGTTTTTTTTTAGAATCCATTGCCTGTAGAACTAAATGAGTTAAGCTACTGATAGCACCTTCAGTGTTATGTCCTTTTCTCAAGCCAAATTGAGTTAGAGGTAGGATTTGATTTTCCTATAATTGACTTATTTACTATAGTTAAAATTTGTCTTAATTTAATTACTTGTTCAAATATTTAAAAAAAAGTTGTCAAGAGACTTATCGGTCAATACATTGTTGCTTAATTTGGATTACCTTTTTTAAGATTGGTGCTATCATTATTTTGAAACAATTTAATACTATTCCTGTTATATTCCCTGAATATATTCCCATTATTTATATTTTGTTGTTTATTATAATATTTACTATGATGGCTCTAGCACCCTGTCATCTAGTAATTTAATCATGTCTGTGGGAATATGAGTATGTTCCAGAGCCGTGCCTCCTTTTAAGAGTGTTACTATGTTTTTATTTCTTTTGTATATTTTTTCTTATGTATTATGTATAGAATTGGTGTATTATTGGTGAATTGTTATTGTCTAGACTATTTTCGGTTATGTTACTATAAATATTTGTGTTTTTTGTGGTTGTATTAGCAAATTATTCATTAGTTAAAGATATTTTAGAAGAATAGGTTTCATTTTTACACATAACATTATTTATTTATATTTGTGAAGTCTTAATTTTAGTATTAGAACGCCTCTATGTAGCTTTTTTAATAGTTTTCCATATCTGTTTTGAATTTTGCTTTTTATGGCACATTTTTCAATATGATGATTTTATGTGCTCGAGTATAATAAACTTTTTTGATTATGTATTTTATTATAAAAACTTATGAATCAAGTGTTTTATCAATGAAAATTAGATTAAGTTTATTCTACCATTGCTATTTTTCATCAGTTATTTAAAGGTATTTTAGAGTCTTCGGACCAATTTTATTCAACATGCACATAAAGTGTATTTGTGATTTAAATGTAAGTGGCTCAGTGTCAGTGGTTACGTATAATGATGACACCTGCCTTCTCTTTTCCGATATAAGTTGGGATACGGTACATAAAAAAGCAGCTCAAGGCTAAGTATAGTAGGTACCTAATAAAGAAATTTAATTTTAAAAAAGCCAAAAAAGCATGCCAATTAACATGAATTAGTTTTAAACTGAATAAAAAACTTGACCAATTAATTTAAATTAAAAAATAATTAACTACATCTACCTACCACTTACCTTTGAATTTTCATCTTTTCTGATTAAGATCTCTGCATCCTTGATCCTTATTATGTAGCCCTTTTCTTTTACTGTTACTGTCAAGACTGTTAAATATTTTTTCTTTTTCATAACTAGCTGTATCTATGTATTTCCCATTAGTTACCGTCGGGATATTAATAATATATATATTTAGATTCTGAGTGGAGCAATAAGTGTATTGATTTTACAATGAGGTGTGTGTTTTTTTGTGTCTATTATCACTGAAGACCAGATTTTGCATGTGATGCATAGGTGTTCATACTTTAAAAAAAATGACATGCAGTAAATGGATTTTCATCAATCATACTTAAATAGATAATATTACAAATTTGTATTTTGCATATTTTGGGTACAAGTGCATATTTTCCATAAAAACGAATGTTTTTGCATAATACGTATAGGATACTCACAGATGATTTAGAAACTTGAACAAGTTACTAATTCTATTATTAATCTTTCTGGAAATGAAAATAGCATATTAGTTTAAAAAAAATATTCTTAAGTTATTAATAGAAATAAAGGCTTCCTAATTTTAAAAGAAATTTCTAAAATACACCAAGGTAAGACTGTTGACTTTAAGAATTCTTCTATCAAAAATTTTCCCCCAGAAATGTTGTCGACTTCTAAATGTGTACCCATAACAAGCGTTGATGTGGAAATAATTTTTCTAATCAAGAATTATTTTGCATATTTCATGCTTTTTAAGTGCATATTTTAAAATTTTAAATGAATATAAATCCGGTGTTTAGTTGTCATCTTTCGGAACATTAAAACTGCTCGAAGGCTTTGATTTTCTTCAACAGCATATTTTTTGATGGAAAAGTGAATCTAGTTGGTTCTTTGGGGTGGTCAAATGTAACCAATTCCTTTCTTAAACACTTGACTGATAACAATGTAATCATTGCAAATTAGTTAAATTATTATTTTACAACAGTTGCAGAACATATTGCCACTAAAATAAATGTTCAAAGATCTGACGACACTTTAAGTTTTAACCCTAAAATGTATCTACATTAACCCTAGCTCACTCTATTTTCCAAGAAAATATAGGTATTCTACATTGTCAATAGGTCAAGTATTTTTATACTTGTTATCTTAATAACTATAATAATATGTTCTTAAAAACGTTACTAAATTTATAATCGTAATTTACCAACTTAAATTAAGAGTAAAGTGTGACCTTGTTTCAATGTTTCACTTGAACACTTTTAAAAGTGACCAAGTAAAAAGTAGGTATAATTAATTACGTCGTTACATACTTTGTTAAAATATAAGATCAGTCAAATGAACATTTTATTTTAATTTTTGAGATACCTAACATTTATTTGTATTTATAATATAGGTAAATATACTCTAGGTATATATTTTTTTGTCTTAAAAAACAGTAAGTACAAAAAAAAAATGTATTGGTACATTTTTTATTATAATTGTAGAGTAGGTACCTATTATTTTATCTTAATCAGTCCTAAAATAAGTTTATTGATCAGAATCAGTTTAATTTTCAGAAATTATAATAATTGTTTAAGATTGTCAGAATATTTTGCCGGTCTCCACTTAAAAGTAAGTATACCTTTTAAACCCTTCAGCTAAATAGTTATAATTAGAGACCGGATTTATAAATGCTCTTAAAATCTTAAAAAAAGATCTTTCTATGCTCCATCATTTCGTCAAAATAATCTTTTGTATTCAAAAATATTTTCATAAAAATGTATTAAATACTGAAAAAACAAATAAAAGTTGTGGTTTATAAAAAAATATAAGATAGTTAAATTAATCCTAATTATTATAAAATTATTCAAACAGTCATATTTAATCTATAACATGCGGTGTTGTAACAGGTACCTATATTGTATTATTGTTTAATTATATTTTAGATGTGTGATTGTAGCACAAAGTTACATATTTAAAATTCAGATTTGTGAATTCAAAAAACAATAAATAATGATTGCACATTTTTTTCTCTATAAATGTCAATAAAATTTTATTGGTTGGGTCAGAAAGCATGACAATTTAATGTAAGACTCATCATAACTTGTTACAATAGCAGCTACAAAATATTAAAAATAAATATAAACTTTTTTTATAAGCACTGAAAGTTCAAAGTTTGACAATATTTATCAAATTGGAAATTTTTTTAGCTAAGGATTGTAAATTTAAAACAAAGTTCCACTTAATCAGTTTTTTCCGTAACTAAGAAATCTAAAAAATATATGAATACAGTTATTTTTTAAAGACATTTTAATTTTTAAGTTCAAATTTTGACAAAATTACATATATTAACAAAGAATAACGTTTATCATTTTGTTGTAATATTTAGTTCCAAAACAGCCCAATTTTACATAGGTAGGTACCTAATTTAATATTTTTCCAGCATCACTGATAATTTAAGAATAATATTAATTCAACTTACCGGCTACCATATAAATAATAATTAATAACAATATAAAATATTCTAAAGTGACATACCGTAAATTTAGAATAGTCTACAAAAACTCTACGAGCATTGAGCTTCCAAATTTAAAATCACGAAAATTGACAAATATTGTTTAGTTAGAATTTCATAAAAAATGTTCTATTAATTGAATACAAGATTTCACTTAAGTTTTCCTACATTTAACAAAAAAAAAAATCTTAACATGATAACATTTTCAAAATATATTGACTCGTTTTAAATAATTTATAGACGTTTATTATTTATTTTCTAAGAAACATAATTTTAATAAAATGAAAAATGAAGAATGTTAATTGTAAAAATAATCTATAAGTCATGAAGTATGTTGAAATGTTTGAAATCTTATTTATTTAGTTGCCTAAGTAAAGTTGATCCAGTCTTAAAAAAACATTTTAAGTTCAAAAAGTATAAACTTTTAAAAAAAATTTAATATGTAGGCACTTGTTGAAATTGAAATATTTTTAAAAAAATGATTATTTTTCAAATAAGTCTTACTCCCAAAAAATGTTGATATTTAAAAAAAACATCAAAAAACCACTTGCTTTCAATGAATATTTTTAAAATCAAATTTTCTAAAAACCAGTATCACAAATCAGCTATTTTTAATTTTTTTTAAAAGTAATTTCGTAATTCGTATTGAAAGATAAAATAAAAATTTTAAAATGTTATATTATTATAGGTGTAGCTCAAGAGTTCATAAATTATAGGTACATAAAAATATAATTACTATGATATAATATTGATTAGAACGAAAGTTATATTTTATTTGACAGGTCTTTCAGTTAAACCATGTATACTGTATTTCGCTCAATATATCACACGAAAATGAGTTTTTATTCAGCGCAAGAACTCCAAACAAATCAAAATAAAAAAACAGTCTTGAACTTTGACTTCGATGATTACAATAATTGTATAAAATGAATAGCATAATATACCTAAGGTAAATATGGGTGAGACCGTTTTCGACCAAAAACGTACCCTCCCCTTTCCAACCAAAACAAAAAGTTTATTTTATAGGTACTTATACTTTTAATAATTTTCAAAATTATATTTGCCGCAATTTCACAACAATTATATATAATTTTATTTTTTGTATACATTAGTGATTAGTACCTACATTACTATTATTTATTTAAAACTTATATTTGTAATAATTATCCATATTCCATAAGCATCTAAACATAAAGACTTATAGTAGGTGACTAAATAATGTTTTTTGTTTTGGCCGAATGGTACGATTTTGATCAAAAAATGAATCGACCGAAAATGGAATTGTACGTTTTTGGTCGAAAACGGCCGTGTCCGGTAAATGTTGTGCTCTGCGTTACTATAAAAATTGAATAATCCTTTTAGTAATGTTTTTGGTAAAAAAATGAAAAATGATATTGAATGTGGCGTTCTCCCTATTTTAACACTAGACACAATTCGTCGCAACTCAAAATCATCAAATTGGCAAGTTGTGATAGTCTGCTTGTATATTTTACTTCCAGCTTTTCTACAGCGTCGCTCACATGAACCCGAATCGAACATTATCAGCTATTTCATGTCCCGACTTCCCGAGTGTAGCAATTCGACAGAAATTCGACAGCGATTCGACCTTACCTACACGACGCAAGTCTGGAGACGGAAACGCATGCAGTTATTTATTTTCTAGAAGTGAGTGCCCCTTACCCCCTCGCCCCGTTTTGCTGGCTATGAAGCTACTCGAAACTGAACTGCAGAGCGTCGATAAATTAATATTATTGGCTCGTGTCTGACAACGCTTTAAAAAACACGTCGATGCAAGTAGTCGCGACCACCGGGCACCGGCATATCGCATAGACCGCCCAATATGTCGTCGAGTGCGGTCTCGGTCGTATTTGAAGCGCCCTCGGCTGCTCCACAAACCGCGAAGTAAGTTTTTTTTTATCATTTCGTTATGCGTCTTATATCTTTCCCGCAGTCGATTTCCGTATCAAAAAATAAAAAAATTGCAGTGCTTGGAAAATTTCTTTAAAATAATAATCAAATCTGCTTGTCGAGGAAACGTTCAATCGTTTCTAGTTCTTGGCCCAAGGGTGTCAGGGCCAATTTCAAAAATTTTTCAATTTTTTCTAAAAAATTTGAATATCATAATATTTTTTATACTGTAGTCCCTACTTTAGTAATTATCATACTTTTCCACTAATCTACTGCAGCCCGGTTCCTAAAAATACGTTTTAACAAAAACAAATATTGTGCATTATTTAAATGCATAATTTAGCTTCTAAAATTCAATTGGATTTTGAATGACCTGTAAAAAGTTCTCTCCTTTTAAATAAAAAAAAAAACACTAACAAAATCCGACTATTGTACATGACATGAGAATGTGCAGAGTCTTTCCTGTACTAAAAACGCACTTTAGCTCCGACGCCCTTAAACAATTTTCGTTAAAATAATTTATAATATTGTATTAATCTAATTTGTAGAAATAAATTATAGGTATATATTATAATATAGTTGTTTTCTTTCCGTCTAAAGTACCCATAATTTTTTACCGATTAGGATATTATTCACCTGCGTGGCGGAAACGATTTTCTTATTTTATTGTTATTTATTCAAAAAACTGAAAAAAAGAATGCCCGTCGATACCTGATGTTTGCATTAAATTATTTTAATATTACCTATTTCTAATGCATGGTCGCTGTGTAAACAAATATTTTTATTGTTATTTTAGCAATGTTTAGACATTTTATTTTTCTATAAATGAAGAAAGAACAATTTTTACCGAGTCAAATGCTTGTTAATTTCTCATATGGTTCCTAATTAGTATTGTCCTTGTTATTATAGCTAACGCGAATCGATCCAAATAATATTATCGAGAAACCGGAAAGATTGTCATCGGTCCTCCGATGGTTTTGGCCTTTGATCGGTTTCAAAATATTTTACATGGTAGCAGTCTTCGAAAACTATCGACCGTGTCATGACGGCCGCTCAAAAATGTAAGTGAAACAAAAATGAACACATATTATAACTAAATCAAGTGTTAAAGTAATTAATACTCTAGTAAACCAGAAAACCTGAGTATCCGAAGTGACCGAAGTAACCAGGAACATTTAAAAAATTACATTTTGTGCTCCATTTGTTCATAAGTATTTAAAGTTCTAATTTTTACATAATTCGTCCAAATCACAAACATTTTAAAATAATTCGATTTTGTAGTTAAAAATGTTTAATATGTATGCTCAATTTTTATTGCTGAGGATTGAAAATTCAATACATGGTTTCTCATAAGTAATTTATATTTTAACATAAAAATCTAAGACATAGGTACCTCCATAAACTTCGTTAGTTAAACTCGTTGTGTCCGTCCGTTAGTTATAGTTATAGGACTTAACAAAATATAAAGGTTACCAAATAGTTTTGTTTTGTTTGTACAATAATATAGAATTATATAGTTAATTGCGTTGTATTAAAATACGTTTAGAAACCAGGAATTTAGCACGCTTGCATAGAATGAGCCTTCCGAACTAGTTTTTTAAGTTCAAATTTAGAATTAAATCGAAGAATAACCATTTGACTTATTCTGCTATTGTAAATGAAATATATTGTTCGTAGAAACTTTTACGCATTTTGTTATATTTTTACGGACGAAATTATGTTTTCAAATTCAATGTTCCGGGCAAAAATTAATTCAACCTATAGTGTATTACAAAATATAAATTGTAAAATAAATTAGGCACCACAATATAGCAGCATTACCCAAATAAAAATATATAATATTATAGACAGACCTATTCGGGCTTTTGCTAAGAAGTACATATCACGTTTCGTATCTGACGATTTAACATTTCATTTTCATTTTTTTGAAACTAAAAAATTTAAAACTTAGTTAACTTAACTTAAACTTTATAACTCTCGTTTATGCCCAAGCTTGTAAAAATCCAATTATAAATACACGCTCTTTAATTCTTTTTTTAATTGAAAACAATTTTTCGATTTTTTCAAATTGAATCTTATACCTATATGTAATCAAGGTAAATTTTTGGTCATTCTTTTTTTGTTTTTTCAAACAATTTTATGATTTTTTTTGTTATTTCTTTTGCCTTAAGACCCAAGGCCTATACTTATTACTTGTACGCTGTGATAACCAATCTCAATCGTTTGTTACAAAGTTCTAACTTATACATAATATTAATGATTGATATATTTCATAGGTGGTATGACAATAAATAATATTATAAATACTTTGGGTTGCTGAATTTTTAAAAATGTTAATTTCAGCGGGTATACGACCGTATCACGTGGTGTACCTACGTCAATTCACCAAATTATAAATGGGTATATATGCGACGTGTACCCTCAAAAATACCACTGATTAGTGGTTATGACTGGTTTCAGTCGTGCTTTAAATTTTCAACGTATTTAATATTTATCCTTCTTAAATAAACCAGCGCAAAATGATAATGTGTTTGCTCATGCTGCTGCTTCATCCCTAAATAATGCTCATAATTATTTACATTAGCTGAGTGCAGCTTGCAGGAAAATCGTCCAGCTAGAGCGTACCGGCAGTAGCGTACCTATACCGGGGTAAGAAATCATACGAATTACTATATATATGTATACATGTAAATTAAGTACTTACTGCGCGTGGGAAAAAAACAACGAAAATATTAATTTATTACTATTTTTTTTTAATTTACCTAATTTAATTAGGTATTTGCACGACGTTCGTGCACATGGGACGCCGTGAACTTAAAATTCGACGATTGGCGTCGAGTAAGCGTCGTCCTCGCAATATTATTAATTCATATAATATTATTATAAACTATCGTATTTTGCCTATAAAAAGTTCTTTTTTTCCCAAAAACAAAGACCTAGTGAATAAATAATAAAGTATTATGAGGCGAAGAGGTTCAAGTGGATGAAATCCATCAAGACCCAGTGATTTTAAGATCTTTCAAGTACGACCCAAAAATTTGAGTTGAACGATCATTTTCGACATACAAGAATTCATTAACAGGTACAGAAGTCAAAGTATCATTGACGAAAAACTTGAATATTATTTAATAATTAATATTAACAATGACAATGAAAACATATATTCAGTGAGTACCTATTGCATAGGTATAATTTATATTATTTTTTAAACAGAAATATTCTTGTATTTATTTAGGTATGTGTTTTTTTGTACATTTATACTTGTTTTTTATATTTAATACAATTTTTAATTCTTGAATATCAATTTTTTTATTGCATATTACAAGGCATATTTTGATACTTTTTATAGTGCATACAAACCCGCTATTAAATAATAACCAATGTTACAGGCACGTATCTAAGTGGGGGGGGGGGGTCAAGTGTACCCTGTTGCCCGGGCCCCAAAATTTTTAGTCTGTATAGAGCCCTAGATGAAATATATATTGACATAGGTATTAGTATTGTGTATTAATGCATAATTGTATCAAAATAATTTAAGTTTAATAATCATTACAAAACATATATTTTTACTTCAACTGTGGACCAAGAAAGGTGTTCTGCGTTGGCATTATTAAAGATTTAAACAGAAATAACAAATAAATATAAAGCAGATTTTTGAAGAAATGATCACTTTTTAATATGTGTTACCTACACCAAATATTATGGCTTAGAAGCCTATATAAAATTAACGTAAAATCGGTTCAGTTGATTTACAAAGTAAAAAAAAATATTTCATAAACAATTTGAAAGTACCTATTTTCAAATGTACTTACTTGGCTATTTATAAATACTTTAAAAAAATTATTTGCATTTATACTCAAACAATTTTTTTACTGAGTATTAAAATATTTGTGAACATAACAGTTTCTATATTTGCACATTTGAATACTTTTAAAAAGTATCTTTTATAAAAACGAATTACCGTTAGAGGACATGAAAACAATAAGGGCTGGATTATGCCATTTATATTAGACTCTGAGAGGTGAGATGAATTTATTGGTTTTACAATGATGTCTGTGGTTTTTTTATTTGCGTCAGTCATTTGGTTTTACATCTATAACTATGCTTTATAAATTAATAAGAACATCTATAGACATATGTGCAAGAAATGATTATAATAATGATTTACCTATTAATAATAATTGTGTTATACACTCAGGTATACCTGCTTAATATTGAAAAGGCAAGAGACCACCCCACGTGGGACAATTTATTTGGGCGAATATTTTTTTTTTTTTAATTCCAAACATATTATAATTTGCCAGAAGATTAGAAATAACTCGTTTACTAAAGTAAATAATTCGGTTTAGACCTATGCGGTATTTACAAAGATTTGTTTTTTCTTTTTCTGTCTGTCATCTGCAGCTCTTGGAGTAGTTAAAAAGCTTCGATTTTCGAAATCAGTATTCAAAATCAATACAGTTGGTGTACTCAAGAGATCAAATTTGAAAATTCCTAGTAATTTTCTATGGCGTTAAGAAAAACAAAAAAATAGATTATTGACAAATGTTTTGAAAAAGTTGATTTTATTTTTTTGGTATTTGGTTGTTATTCAAAAACGAATAACTGTAGACATTCAATATTTGCATCAAATATTTATATCGATATTCTCTATATACATGGTGAATTTTTTAAGCTATTTCGACTCTTTTTGAACAATAACCCCAAGACTCTGCATGAGACCATTTTATAATTATTCAAATTTTGTAAACTATTTTTCAGTTAGAAATTCATAAAAGTTTTTTTTATAGCTTACACAAAAAATGTTGCTAGAAGATTCCCCACAAATGGTTTTAATTTAAACAAAAAACAATTTTACTGGACAATGACTATATTTATAGCCATGCGATATTTTCGATTTGTATACATTTTTTTTTTAATTATTAAATTTGAATATTTATATATATTTATATTTATATACAGCTCAGAATCGTTTTTCGAATGCAATGATTTACATCATTTAATTCAAACATATAATACACCCATTACAATGACTACGTACTCGATAACTCATGCAGTACAGCAGTACAATTTTTTTATTGTTAATATAATTAATTATGATATAACAAATCACACGAACAAAATAAGTTTCCTTCCTTAGACTTTTATAATTAGTATTTTCAACTCAGAAAAGTTTAAGTAAAACTGTTCGTCAATCACAACAGGGAGTAAAATGGTGTCTAGTACGCACTTTGTGTAATACGAAATTAAAAAAGTGTTTGATGCCTGTGCATTGTAACTAGTAACAGTTTTTTACAGTTTTGAGTTCATTTCATTTTTGATCGATTGGTATTTCGTATGTATATAAATATATATTTTGACATTTTGTACAAATATAAAAAAAATGCTTTCTGCTCATTATATAATATTACCATAATTCAAATACATGTAGATTCATTTCCAACCTACTATATTATTCATAGTTTGTAATAGCTAAACATTATCCCTAGCTCGTGTGTAATGAATGAACTATAGTCTATGTTATTTGTGTATGGGTTAAATACACTTTAGGGTTGTGGGGGTAAATCCAAGGGGAAATATAAAATGTGTAGGTAGTACGAAACAATTTATAATTTAGCCTCTGAATCACAGATGAGGGCGAAAGTCCACCAAACATCTCTAAAATTGGTAAGGAAAATTAGAGTCTTGTATTATTTTGTATATTCACCCAAACGATATATACTTACCTAC
This sequence comes from Myzus persicae, assembly GCF_001856785.1. Lineage (NCBI taxonomy): Eukaryota > Metazoa > Arthropoda > Insecta > Hemiptera > Aphididae > Myzus > Myzus persicae. The sequence goes on from NW_019103958.1 coordinate 24,860, forward strand.
ATAATAATATGTTAAAGGTTTTGCTTAGGTATAAAATATATTCTTGACCGCGGCAAAAAATAATTCAAACACTCAAATGAAAATTTTCTATACAGGTCAAATCAACATAATATACAATAAAATTCGAACTCAAACTATTGCACAACTATTAGTCACAAACTTGGTTTGTCTGGACTCTAGCCATCTCAGTCTTGACTGGTCGCCGCCTCGCGGTCAGTAACAATATTGTCATAAATTGTCAATTTCTCTCCAAACCGCATCGTTATTCCAAGTTCCATTAACGTGTATTTTTAATTCGAACTACATATTTCGATAATTTTTAGACTTTTAGAGCAACAAGTCTCATCAACTCCCAATATTATTATCCTTAATTGCTTAGTAAAAAATGTACCTAATAGCTCAGGAACTATACTTATATTATAATATTTATTTATTTAGATATTTTGAAGAAAAACGTCTGCTATATAATTTGCAGTAAAGAGGGAGGATAAGGATTGCTCATTAGAAAAATAAAAGTTTTTTTAGGTTGTTATGTACGAAAACTTGAATTCGGTGTTTTGTACATTTTTGAAAGGTAATTTTTTTCGAGTTTTTATGTCGTAATATGCATTTTTTTATTTGTGTAGGGCATTTGAATCCGAGCCCTATGCCCAAGTAATAATCAATAGACACCTGTTGTGTAAAATTTGTTGTATAATTAATAGGCAATATAACGTTGTACTTACGACTTACCTATAATATTCAATAACAACCGTTAAGTTCAATACAATATGATACCGTTAGTAATATATATTTTTCTTTTTATATAAACCAGAACTACAAAACATACATTTTAATCACCTAAAATATTACACTTAATTTCAGTTAATATTGAACTATTAATTTTAAAAATTTTTTTTAAAATTTTTACTTCTTATATACGTATAAAGTATTTTTATTGATTCATTTATTATCATTTTTTTACATCCATTCGCCCCTCAAAAATCAAAACTGAAAAGTCCAGTCAAAAGTGTTTGGTTCATGTACTTATAAACATGGTGTGAAACAAATCGTACGGCTTCCGATATTATTTTAAGTCGGGGTTCTGCAGAACGGAGCGATGAGCGTTTCAATTATTTTACAATTATTATGTGTGATATTTTTTCACAAATAACGATTTGATATAGAACTTTGAGACGTCATGTTTCCGGTGGTGGCCGAGAATTGGATCTGGTTTGTGTGCTTTGGATGCAAAGTTGACATTTCTCAGAACTTTTTAGAATATCCGGGAAAACGGGGAGAAAAAATACGATCATATTTTGTTAAAATTGTAATACAATCAACTCGGGATATTATATCAAAAACCTCGGGGGACCGAGAAAAAGTTCGTAATGTCGAAAGTTCGTTATGTAAACAGCATAAACCAACAAAATTCGTTATTACCGCGAGATTTAGGGGGAAACTCGTAAATCAACACGCTACTTATACCTATGCGAATCGATAGTATTTCGTTTTCGTTTAATAATACAAATATGTAAAGTCATCTGTGCAAGAAATGCGATTATTTCTTTTTCGTTTGGCAAAGTCAAGTTTTGAGAGGCTTTTCAGCACGTGTGGCATACAGATAAGGTATAGGTACCATGAAAACATTTTTAAAACAAAGTAAAACTGAAACATAAAAATGTAGTAATAATTCTAAGTTTCATGACATTAATTAGTTTAATTTTATATTTTGATGAAAAATCGAATTTTAATTTAATTTAAGATTTTAGTAGGAAGTGTACAACGAACACTTTGTATACTTAGTTAAATTTTAAGTGGAAAATGTTACGAAAATATTGCTTGCATTGTGCATTGTATGAACAACATAATAATTATCTATGTAATATATAATATATCTCAGATGCGTCGTGATAGGAAATTAAACATTGATAGTCACTAATCAGGTACGAAATCAGTCCGACCATCTACAGTAATGATTTTGTGAAACATACCGAAAAAACACGAAATTTAGGAAGTATATTTTTCAACGTTTCATTGAAATACTTCAAGAACTTCAAAAGTTTCAAAGTGAAAATGTCATGTCGAATATTTCACACCCATTACCTTTGTACAACGCAATAATAGTAATTCATTAAATAAATAAGTCATAGGTCAATATACTTATATATATCCATATATTATGTAGTACCGATGATGGATCCAATTAATTGCTTTAATTTACGATATTCCAATTACCATCAAACTTCCTCGATACATATTATAATGATGTGTGACACTTTATATTGACGATATTTTGATTCGGGGAGTCCACCATTCTTCTTTTTACGCAGTATTTTCTTACATTTGTATTAGCTACCTGCGAATACTTCGAGCTATTCGTAGGGGCCTCTCAATTCGCACTTTTATGGCGAAATATTATTCAAAATGTTTACATTTTGTTAATTTTTTTTTTTTTAATCCAACATTTATACAATGTACATTAGCACGAAGAAAAATGTTAATATGCTGTTGAGTTTTAATTTATATCCGCATTGGGTATTGTAGTTTAATTTAAATTTAATGCAGTTCCTACCTTACCTTCGGAAATCATACAAAAAAAGCTTGCAGTTGTTTTCCTAATATTTCAATTGTTCTTCGAATCATTTTGACTATTATAGACAGTTCTGTACTTCTGCTAGTGCTGAGAGATCATCCTCAAATACTCAAGCTCATAAAAACATATCTGAGGAATATAATGACGCAAGTCAGATTATCTGAATAATTAGCTATTATTTATGCTACCCATATAGAAAACGAAATGACTTCAGATCAAGACTATGACTCAATAATATAGGTAAGCAAAAAATGTATATTATGTTCTATTTGAAGTTTAACACTTAAATTATATTCGTGGTTAAATAAACGTGTTTTTTCTTTTATTATACACATATTATATGAAGATGTCCCGACCGACTGACCGACTTACCACAATCAACTTTGTGTTTCTTTGCTTAACTACCTGTTGGATTTAATTCCACAGAGACAATATCATAATTATACACTTTTGATCAGAGACGCTCAGGTATAAGTTATAGGTTACAGTTAATTCAGAGGCCTAAACTCACTAAATCTTAAACGCCATCCACATATCATAGTATTATTGTCAGGAAATCTCATTGGTTTTATTCTGTAACAGATTATGGTTCCTCACAGTTTAGAAATTGCCTAAGGTCTCACAAATCGTAACGTCGGCCCTGCTGCCACGCCGCGTCTATACCGGACGAGTATAGAACTATAGACGACAGTCAAGACTATAATATGATTATAACTATAGGGCCCGGAAGTTCATGCATTTGCATGTTTTTACTGAATGGACTAAAAAATTGCTAGATCAGCTACAAATTTGAATTATACTTGTACAAATCCCAATACAACATTTTATTTTGCATATAATTGCATATTTTGGGTTATTTTATGTATTAGAATATTTTACAATTTTTTTGTTATTAACTGCATATTTGAGTCAAATATTATGTAATTGACAAAATAAATTACTTCTAAAAGACCTATTATAACCCCCCCGACCGTGGCGGCCCGATAACGGCTAATGGACCATATGTTTATTTTTAGAAAAGTTTTAATATTTTTCATCACGATTACGATACTTTCGTCCAATTTGAACAAGTTATTGAAAAGAATCTGGGCTTTATGACACTAAACAAAATTTCAAAAATTATGCTGGGAGAAGAAATGACAATGGATAATTTACCTGAAGATTTTCCTTGTGATAGTTTGCTATATTTTAAATTACGCACCAATTTCTTCGGTTAATGTGGAGCGGAGCTTTTTGGTGTACAAAAATATGTTGGCAGATAACAGGTGGTTGTTCAGATTTGAGAATTTATCAAAATCGTCGATTGTAAATTGTAATGTTTAAAAATGTATATTAATTTAAGAAATAATGTTTTTAATTACTAGTCAAAGAAATTGAAATAAAAATCGTGAGTAGTACCTACTCATAAATTCATAACTAATAATTTTTTTTCCTCATATTTATAAGTTAAAAAAAAAAAATAAGGGCATATTGAAGCGCATATATCAGGATTTTTAAGCGCATAAGTGCATACATATTTCGTTTTTTTAGTGCATAAACTGCCGGGCCCTAATTATAACGATATAATCGTAGAATGAAAGTTCAAATAATATCAACAGGTTGACTGCCATTAACAATTTTAACGTACCTGCCAAAATGTCCACTTGACACATTCGTGGGTCACACTAAATTTGCACTTTTTTTGTGACACATGTATGTCAAATGTATTATCTGGATACCTAATATGTATACCGTGACACACATGTGGGTCATGTTTTCAGTTTTTTTTTTTTGGATTAGCGAAGTCGAACAAAAATTAAAATTTTATAGCAAAATCATTGATTTTTCTGAAAAAAATTGGTCGTTCAAAACCGCACATATTTATTGATATTAAATAAATCGTCATTAAAATAAACGAATATATTATTTTATAATTTTAATAGCTATCAACTAAAAATTGTTTTATTTTTAATTGGTTCAACACAATAAAATATGAAAAAATTAATTGTTTAATGATAAAGAAATATTGTTTAGATTGGTGGAATACGTCTGTGGGAAATCCCGAAAGTTTCCTTAATTCTCTCAATTATTTTGAGTTAGAAATTCATGAAAATATTTCTATTAATAACCGAGATTTAAAAATGTAATACGAGTTCCCTTATAAGTTTGTCTACCTAATTTTTACGGGATTTCTCCGCTCAGAATTGTTTTTTGTAAAGGTATAAATGTATAATGATATTAAACAGTTGAATTCAAATTTAATACCATCCATTACAGCGACTTTCTAGACACCTTATGTACAGCGTTCGCAGCCACGTGTGCAGTTGAAATTTTAGCTAAATGTTATAATTAGGGCTCAGATTTGAAGGCAAAGACCTTTTTTTTTTTTTATTAAATTGTCCACCATTTGATATCTAAGATAAAAGATATTGTTTGTTGTCATTTTGCTCTTTACTTATTAATGTATTTTGCTTTTTTTACTGTCATTCATCTGATAGTCTAATGTCTTATGTAAGGTTAGTTTAGATTATTATTCATGTTTGAAATACGCTCCAATAACGTCGATGGACGTAGAATGATCATTCTCTTAAAATATTTTAAGCCCAAACCGTTAAAGGATTTTTTGAAAAAAATTTATGTAAATGTATAATGGTTAATTGTTTTTTTTAATAACAAACTAGTCAAATTTAACATAAATCTATTGCACTTGGTAAAACTACAAACTGTTTTATATAAATTATGCATTTAGCCTTTTCACATTTTAAGTGCTTTTTTTTATTGTTTATATTGTCTTCAAAACCGAACTATGGTCCTATTAATATTAAGATTTTACCAATACACGACATTTTCAAAATGTACCTTTCGACTCATTTTGAGGTTACTATACCTATCTTTATAGGCATGAGCAAATTTCGACTTTTTAACAAAAATAATATGTTGGCGGGCTGAATGCAAGATGTTTTGTTCCCGACCGATTTTTCGTAAGGTTTTCGTTGTCAAGAATTCGTACTAAATTTATACAATCTAATGACAAATAAAGTAGAGTATTTATAGCTTGTTTACTCATCGACAATTTCTCTCAATTCTTAGCTTAAACGTAGATTTATATTTCAGAAATTATGAATTATAGTTCTAGATACCGGAAAGTGTTCGGAGAAGGGAAACTTAATGACTTAAGGAATTTGATCGATTCACAATTAATAATTAATTTAGTTAAAATTATGTTTTATTTGACTTCATTTTTTGACTATTTGCAATTAGGTAAAAAATTAACTTATAATTTATACGATATTTTTCAATATTCGTTAAAAACACTACATAATAATTATGGTTCATAAATTTCCCCTGAAGCGAAAGTCCCAGCGAGTACCATGCTGAGTTTTTTGTTATCCCCACTTCTTTTCAATAATAAAAGATAAAAAATATTGAAAATGTTATACTAATTGTACATATGAATTTAAAAAAAAAAACTAGAATACACGGTCATCATAGTTCATAAATTTAAAGTTTTAAGTTTTAGCTTCGAGTCTTAACAAAATTTGTCAAAATCTCTCGAAAATGTGTAAATTATATCGTATCGTTTAGATATTTGTAAAAAATGTTTTTTTTCATACCTATCTGAGTTTCAAATAGATTAATAACAAGGTTAATCATAAGTTATCTATTCATAGCAACAACAAAAAAAGTTTCGCCAGTAAGTCACAGCATTGATTTTCTATGAGCGGTTGAAGTTCAAACTTTAACGAATTCGAGTATCCACCCGTTAAGGATTAACTATTTCTCCTCAATCTATTTTTTGAAATACTGTTGTGGTAATTATTCAAAAACGAATAATCAATAAAAACTTGATTTTTTTTGTGCAATGTTCATTCTATTAATTTCTATACGTCATGAATCATGATATAGTTTTCAAAATGTTTTGACTCTCATTGAGCTTTTGAGGTACACACCTATTTATTATAAGCATGAAAGAATGCCGATTTTTTTCAAATATTATCGATGAAAAGTGTTTGGATAAACGTACCTACATTGCGCCCAACGAATTGAAAAAAAATGTAAATTGAGTAAGTAATACTATTTTTATGGTGTTCATTTAACAATAAGGACTTCACGAGGAGGTGACTATAATTGTCAAAAAATTATTTTTTTAATGAAGATTGATCTTGAGGAATACCGAAATAAATTCAATAATTTAGGTACCTGTATTAAGTTGTTAAAACAATGTTTTTTTTGTTAATAATACAAGCATAGAATAAATAATGAAACAAAAATTGCATTTAGTGAACTTTATACATTGAGAAATTAATAATTACAATAGTATAAAAATAAATTATTCTTTAATCTACAGTGATGAATTTTAGGGAAGGGCATGAAATCAACAATCATAATAAAAAATGTTGATTTTAATTTTAATTTCACATATCGATAGTTTTTTCTATGTGATTGAAATTTAAAATAATATAAATATATTATTATTTTTATAATTTAGCTCAATATTGATTTAGTTGTATTATGATTTTCGATTAGATTCGATACTAACAGATTTTAAGGAGTTTGATGTAGGGAAATTATTTCCAAGTATCGACATGAGTGTGGGTTGTGTAAATGAGTGCGTGGGTAGTAAGTAACCAGTAAGTGATCATAAGAGATAGGATGTTGACTACCTAAAAAACACATAAAATGCTTTTAAAAGTGTGAACGTACTATAGTATGAAAAATGTAACAATACATAAAAAATACATTAAAAAACAAACAAATTCAAAATAAAATTAGTATATTCTGAATCGAAGGAGCAAGGAACAAATTTTTAGCTAAAATTAAATTTTATAAGATTAAGGGAAAAAAATGAATCTGTCATAAAACTTGGGTAGTACCTATTAAAAAACAACTTTCTTGAATTTTTTATTTATTTTTGTTCAGCAATATTATAAACATTTGAATATTTTATTTTTATTAAATACACCGGATGAACTCTTTAACATATATGCACATTATACAATATTATTTATTATTACAAAAGTTCAAAAAATTTGGAAAAGTTGTTTTCAAGTAATCAAATGATACATATCGACTATGCTCTATGAAAAGTTCTAATATTATGTTATAGAAATTTTATCCGATGACTAGAATAGTTGTCATGGATAAAATTTAGGTAGAAAACACAAACTTCATCCCCTTAAGAGGATGTAAGATGTAGGTGCATTGTCTCCAACCAAGGTTGGGCAAGTTCACGAAAATAATTAACTGTATACTACAAGTTAAGTTAATTCAATTAAATTGAATTTAGTTAAAGTTAATAGTTAACAGAGAAAATATTTAACTTGATAAGTTTTAAGTTAAGATGGATAGTAAAATAAACTTAACTCAGTTCAAAATAAGTTAACTTTTTCAAACTTAATATTTACTTAATATTTTTCATATAGGTATATAATACTTTTTAGTCATAAAATGTCCTAATCTTTTAATTTATACAAACATTTAATAAGACATTTAACACTGTAAACATCAAATTATTATGATAGATTATTGAAAAATAAATAACTAAAATCGAAAAAAAATCAATAAATAAATATTAAATAATGTCTGTTAGTCCCGTATGATACAAAAAGAAAATTAACTTAACTGCACGTTAATGATATTTGTCTATAAAAAGTTAAATTACAAAAATAACAATTTTAAACTGAATTTTAATAAGTTAATAAGTTTGAAAAATTAATATTTAATGAACTTTTTGACAAATTAATGCCCCCCCCCCTTTGTCTCTAACTCACCCACAATATAGTAAATTTGAGTTTAGCCCAACAAATTATTGTGTGTGTTATGTTCATGGCCTACAGAAGGTCTGGTTAGTATAACCATGTGTGAGTATAATAGATTAGTTATTGACAAACCTACATTTTAGGTAAGGATATTCTCTAAGGTCTCTCTGTAATGTAGAGTAGCTATCCCCTTCCCTTCGTAAGTCTCTGAAGCCTGACTTAGAGCACAAAAATGGTTCTACAACATGGTCTAGACTGTCTATTTAGAAAACAAAAAACAATGCACTGATATGGTCTTAATATGACATTTATGTATTATTATACATTAGCAGTTATTTTATTTTTGTCCTTTTAATCAAACTAGTACATTTTTAACGACAAACACAAATAGTTCAAACAGCTATTTAATACTACTCATCGGGACTGCTAAATAATAGGAACTATTTTTTTTTTTTTTTAATAAAGAACATTGTAATATATGATGAATATACTGTTAATCAAAATTTAATTTTTATTTAGTTCGAATACATTGTGGTCTAACTCACACATTTCAAAAAGTACACAGCCTAATGTTATGTACAGATACTATATTATTATGTATGCGTATAAAGGTATTAAAATGTCTATAATAATACTAAATTGGTAACAAATAACTAAAAAAAAAAAAACAACAAAATTATCATCTTTTCGAATCAATATAATATAATATTAATAACATAGTGAATTGTAACAAAAATGTACAGTAAGATGCTAAGTATAGCAATATGAAATAAACAGCAATGACGCGTATAACAGTTGGTCAATGGTGGGGAGAGGTATATAATAAAAATCTGTTCGGCACTTACTGGATGGACACACATAACACATTTGTAGCGTTCACTAGAATGCGTTATACATCCAAAATTGAGTAAAGCCTACTCACTGTAAGAAAATTGAATAAACATGGTAAAAACTTGCATTTAAAAATAGGGGTCGACTGGAGGGGAGAAACATAATATATTATAATATGGATGTTATCACAGATGGCGACGATATATAAAACAATTAAAAGGTAACAACATTGCATTGCTGAGAGGGGTATAATAAAATGGGCGGAATTAAAAAAGACGCGCCACTTAAGGACTCGACTAGACTTCAAAAACAATAATAATATTAAAAATAATAATAATAATAATAATAATAGTAATAAAAAACACATTTTATAAATTTTCCTACTGTACATATTATAACAATATGGTTGGAACTAATGGAAGTCTCTGGTAAAGAAGTCGCAACAAAGTTGAATTGTTAAATTGTGTTATAGGTATCCAACATTTTTTTTCATATCAAAATAATAGTTCATATGATATTGTAGTCTTAATTATAGTTATAACAAAACGTATATAAAAGTTTTGAATGTAAAAAGGTGGAGGTTGTGTTGCGTCAATTTTACCGGAGACTGAACATATTTCACACAAAAATAAAATAACAAAGGTATACATGTCATAAATGTTTAACGATTAAACACAATATTATAAAGCTATAGGTGTATATACTTAACAAAAAAAACTTAACAAAATTAATCAACATATAAATAAAACCGACATGAGAGTGCGCATAAAATGCTCTTGTCAACAAGTATGTATACTTAAAACAACTAAAAAGCTCAATGGAAAAATTAGAGAATATCTACTATGTATTATAGTAATTAAATAATGTCAACTATAATGAATATAATATATGATATAGGTATTGAATAGTATACATCACTAGTCTATGAGTATAGCAGTCTAAGCGTATAATAATAATAATAATAATAATAATTTAATATAATATGCAAAATGCAATTTTACAACATAAGTAGTATATTTTTTTCACACTCAACACAAATTATATCACAATCTAACATGATATTTCAAACACACTATTTTATCCTTTATGATATTGATGTATAAATATAATATTGGAATTAACTTGGTAACAACAAAATAGCCGAGCAAACAATAATGCCTAATATATTATATAATATGTAATATTAAAAAAAAAAGAAAACAAACTTTTGATATTTAGTAACAAATGGTATAGTAATATTAGAATAAGATCACACTTATATGCCTACACTAAACAGCCTATGCCGAATAAAATTTTGTTCAAAACCGGTTCTACAACGTATATAAAATGTATAAATAATGCAATAAATATGAACTTGTTTATTATGTACTGGTCGAATCTTAAATGAATAGTTTAAAATCAAATTTATTCTAATGTTTAATTACTCAAACCAGAAATTCAACTGAATCGTAAAACTAGTGAACACAGTATTTAACATTTTAAACTAATGAAATGGTAAATTTGAAAAAGCACTTTGTAATTTTGTATAATTTACTCAAAGAAATAGATTAAAAATGCTTCACATGCCAATATGTATATCATATGCCCATAATCAACACATAAGTGATCAAATATAGGTATTAGTATTAGTCAGGCGCGGATCTAGAACATATTTACGGGGGGCGGGGGGAGAGCATTTTAAATAAAATTTCAGCTTAAGTCTGATAGAAACATTGTACATACTATGTAAGATAATAGGTAAATATTTTTATTTAAATCCCAGTTTAGCTTAGATTAGATTTTTGACAGCGACCGATAAAAACGGATACAGCCGAAACAATGCATTTTTTATTGGCTACCGAAAATAGATATAATAGAAAATTTGCCAGAGTCTACGGTGGGGGGGGGGCATGTCCCCTTGAATCCGCGCCTAGTATTAGTATCGACCCAATATGTTTGATAAATCACCAATACATGTAATAGATCTCTTTTATATATTTTTTGATAAAATGAAAGAATATTTTTGAACATTTATAAACCAGTTTCAAATTTATATTATATTTTTAAAAATATATTTAGATGAAAGATGAACCTTAAAAAATTTAATAGGAATCATGAAATTGTATTAATTAAATGTAAAAATTAATAAGTGGTGATTTATATGTTGTTCCGATACCAATAATACGTTAATTATATGTATTATATCCAACAGAAAATAATGATTCTTGTTTTAAAAGTTAATAATAGTTAGAGGCATACAAGTAGTTTAACACTAATCCATAATTTTCTGTTGCGTCAATATTAACAAAATACACACATACTCTTAGTAATAATTAAGTACACTTTTTAGTTTGAACATAAGCAATTAATTTAAATAATTTTTACTGACTAAACTTTTTTATATACAGCCTGTAATGAATATAAATGCCAAAAAGAATTTATTCAGGAACATATTATAAGATTAATTAAATTTCTACTCAATTATGTGGGCAAACATATTTCTTAAAACTAGGATTAAAAACTGTTGAACACATTTAGAGACATTATAACGCAAGACATATGGCTGAATTAAAATAATCCAATGGAATTTTTTGTTTTAGTAACGTATAAGTTACTTACACATTATTATCTCCATCATTAAATTATGAACATGTCAATCAATTTTGAAATCCATAATAAATTATTTTTGGATAAAGTTCTGTTACAACAATGTAATATATTGATGATTATAGATCAAACGCATTATTTTGATCTAATTATTAAGCTTTTAGTTTTTGAAACAGGCTGTATTTATCACTAATATGACAATAGAATAACATTTTATAAATATTCAAGTTGCACACTCATATTTTAAAATTTAGAGTGAATTACGGTACTCAATATGCAGGAACAGACAATTGTTTATGAAAAGTTTAATAAGCCCAACTCTACGTCGAGCAATGAATACTTAAGGTGTTATTATTATTATATTGCAATAAAAAAATATATACCATATCATATTATGATAATAATATTTTAATAATTGAAATACTTAAATATGTTTAAAAAATTTTGTACTAGAACTTTAAGTACTAGAGCTATTTTGCATACCCGAGTACTCATTAATCAAAAAATAATTCAAACTTGGATCTAATTTGTTAGTTAAATTCAAGTACTCATGCAACCTCAAAACATGTTATAATTATTAACTATGTAGTAAGTACCTAGTATCAAAATCCAGGAACAAAAATTCTGTAATTGTCGTGAATTTTGTATTACAAAAATTACTTATTCTAACTTACTAATTAAGTAACCACGGGTATAAAAAAAAAATATATGACTAGTAGACTTGTCACTTTTGAGTTGAATTGCCACTTGCTTTAAAGAATCCTAAAAATAAAATTATTGTTAATTATGTATTAGAAAATAATATTTAACATTCTACTGATATAATAATATATGATTATACCAATATTATTATATTTTAATTAAATAATATTCTTAGCAATTTTGGTTGGACATAGTTGATCTGCAGCCCCTCTGGCATAGTTTTTAAACAGTAATTTTTAATAATTTTTATATATTCATGTTATTTTTAAAAACTACTTACACTCCATCAAAACCATAGACTTCCAAAACTTTTATTTCAAAATCCCGACTTTTACACAATGGTGGGTTGTTGAATGTAGAACAACCCTCTGTTTTTCCATATCGGACGTTTTCATCCATCCATATTGCTTGACCGTCACTGTATTAAAAAGAACATAAACATTCAAAATAATCAAAGCAAACTTAAAACTAGTATGCAAATGGAATAATTAATCAAAAACTTTACCCTCCGCCGATGGTTATCATTTTTTGATCAGCTGCCATAAACAGCTCATTGGCATGATGTACATTATCAACTTCCATACCAACCCATGGGTATTTTGCCTTACCCGGATATAGACTGAATATGAATGTCTCACCAGTACCAAAATAAGCTTGTCTATTTCCACGATCATCCTTTTTGTTTCTCTCGATCCACTTAGAAGAACAATATGCACCAAAAACCTAAAATAAAAATGGAATACAAGAGAATTGTTAAACAGTGCACTAAATTAAAGTATGTAGATATATTATTTTATACTTCATTATTGCAAGTTTTTATTAGTAGAAGTGTTGGTTCATGGTGTTCAACTCTAACATAGAATGTAGTCAAGCTACAGCCATGCTCTTCAGTTGTGTAAAGAAGTATTGGTTGATACATTGTTATCCTTACTGGCAACCAAGACCATAGTGTAAAAAGCTGAAATTAATTAATAAAAACATTTATATGAGCTTATCATTAAATTTAAGCAATTTTATATATTAAGTATTCAATTCAAGGCGTGTAACCATATAGATGTAATACATTTGTAAAACCATTAAGAACATGAACAAAACTTGAATTGGTGAAATCAGAAATCAGAACACAATTAAAATGTTGGCTCCAAATCCACTAAAATGTCAGAAACATTTTTTTTTGTTTTTTTTTTTAATAACACACAAAATAAAAAAGTAACAAATAATATTATACATAGTTTATACCCCAATATTTTAGGGAAAAAAATGCTATGTTTATCAGAAAAATAACTGTAGAAGTTTTAAACAAATTGTTCACTAAAAATGTTGATGTTGTTATGTATTGTACCAATTGAATATCTTGGAGATTGGCAGTGTAATATGATGCAATAAACAGAATCGAAGTTTTCCGTTATGATAAACCAAAACAATTTTAAACAACAAAATATTAACATGTTGTGATATAAATAATTCAGGTTACAAGCCTTGATTTTTTTCTAATAATGTACAATATGATATATTATTTAATTTAATACTAAAATAGAATACATTTTGTACAACTAATAATAAAATTGCTAAATAATACTTGCTCTTTCGGTAGTTTAAATAACTTGTAGACATAACTCATGCATGAATACAATATTTAAAATGTATACAACTTACTAAAATCCAATTTTATTTCATACAAATCGCATTGAATAAAATTATATTTTTAACATATAGTTAGTTAAATGCTAAAATTATGGATGCAGCCAATAAAAAAAATAAAACAACGATTATTTTGAATTAACCTTAGTTTTCATAAAGATGTAATTAATACAAATATGGATGTTGTAGCCACCTAATTTCGCTTTGTTTATCAAGTAATGTAGAACAATTAGAAAAAAAATATACAAAACATTAAACCTAAAAAATGCAATGAAAAATAGATGTGGGGACTGAAAAGATTAAATCACTAAGGCAGTATTTGTAGCAAATATTGGTTGGAAATAAATGTAACAGACAATTTTTTATGTATAAATGTACTTCAAATCATTCTGATCATAAAGTTAATTTAAAATTATGATTATAAAATTAATTGAAATCATAAGTTAACTTTATTTTGCTTTTCCCCATAAATGTGTTTTTTCCCCATTACGTATTCTACATTTTATATATTTTTATAATTGTATTACATTAGACTTCTATATTGTTGTCAGAAATAACTAATAATTTACATCTTCAAAACATGATAGGTAGATGGCAGATAAAAAGTAGTTAAACGAAGTACCAGCAATGTAGTTTTAGCAGAGTGATATAGGTGGAAAATATCAGTAACACTCATAATGGCAGTAAAGCAATGCGTCAAATATTAAGCCATTTAGCTTACAAGAAACTTGCTTTCATATCATCAGTTGATGTAGAAAAATAATTTTGAATGTATAAAAATATATAAGTATTTCCCTAATAGATTAAGCCTAAATTAAATAAATATTTTTTTTTAACTATTTATGTTGCTACAAAATCCAAACCTCAATAATAAAAAATGTATCTGAAACACTACCGAAAGATAAACTTCAGCTGCTATGCATTAATAAAGTTAATGCCTTAACAAACAATTGTTAACATACTTAACCCCTGAACAAATATCAGATGCAATAATTTATTTTTCAAATGATAAGTTGTTATATTAGTGTTTATAAATAAATCTAAATTCATTTATAACATACTTCAATTATTATTGTCTAATGTGCACTTATGATGATTAAATAAAAATTGTAAATTTATCTATATACAGTGATTACTTAAGTAGTTGGTCTGTGTAAACATATACATAGATAACACTCATTGTCTAATATATATATTCTAATATTACTAAAACAATTGATTAACAACACTGGAATTAATCTTGCAAAATTAAAATTAAAAAAATTAAACTATAATGTATAACTAGGGCACTCTAGATCTATTTTCTAGATTTCTAAAAACATAATTATAAAATATAAGCTAGTTGCATGTACTCAAAAAATATACAGAATAAAGCTTGGATAAAAAAATATAAATTAAGTTCAAACGTTCTGCAAAAATAAATAAATAAAATATTTTTAAATATCTCGATTCAGCTGCAGTTTGGATAGTAAACTTACATCCTGATGATTAGCTATCAAAGATCTGATATTGTTAATTGGATAACTGGCCATCGTGGAAGCACGAGGGCTTGGTGAATGTTCTCCCTGAATGTCAGCATAACACATACAAGTTTATTACCAAATGTTATGTTATTGATAAAATGCAAGTATGATTCACTATCATTTGAAGATTTTAATCACCGGATTGTATGTTTTGTATTTAATTCATACATTTTAAGACTAACAGACAACTATAAAAATCATTAGATTCAATAATACAAATCGACTTAAAATAGTTATACTATCAAACACAATACTTTCTTTAGAGCCAATCACAGCCAGGGCCATCCCGAACGAAATAAAGGGGGGGGGGGGTAAGATGCATTAATGTGCCAATTCAAAAAGATTTTCTCGCATCGCTTAACAACTATCTCCTACCTACATTGCTACATGCATAGTAATCGGTAGACACTAAATGACATATTTTATACCATATTATAAAGTATAAAATATTTTATCCTGTTCTCTATTTTACTATCTTTTATAATATATTTTTCATCACATCTCGTCTAGAATATTAGAATAAAATATTTTCAACAGCAAAATGTATAGCACCGTTGCATATTAGTTCTACTATTATGGAATGATTGAAATATATAATGACACAAATGACAAAATAAACAAATATTCAATAACAATATTAATTAAATGGTAAATACTGTCAATGCTGACTATATAATATAAGTGAAACAATTTTAGAATCTTATCACTTAGTCAATGTCTAGGTAAGACGAGTCAACATAAATTATTTGAATTACTTCTATAAATAGAAATTACAGTCGTCAGCGCACAACAATTTCTCATCAGTTATCATAACAGTATTATTAAAAATAATTCAATGATTAAACGAATGTACTCATATAGGCAAATTTGTATACTGTTATAATATTATATAATATATACAATGTTAGGTACTTAAATATTATTATAGTATTTGTGTTGAACAATTGGCAATAGAAAATTAACTTATATTTCTTCATATTTTATATATTACAATATTTTATTATGACATATTTGTACTTTGTAATATTTACATAATTTATTTAAAAATTGTAAAAAAAAAATTATAATTTTCCGAGGACCAACTCAAATACTTAATACATCACTGTGCCAACTGACATATACATATTGTATGCTTGGGAGGGGGACACATCCTAGAACCTCCGTTTGGAATAGCCCCGATCACAGTATATTATAATCCCTATTATTTATGGAATTTATAATGTATAATTTTTTAGTAAAAATAGTGAAATTAATATTTTTTTATTGAAACTAAATATTTAGAATCTTATTAGACGAGCAACTACAAGAAAATTATAATCCGAATGATATTTTGAAAATATAATAAAGGTTAGCTATACTAAATTAATAATCAAATTGACTTTGATTGGTCAGTTGGTAATAATTCAGATACATAGAATGGATGTTTGGGATTGGTTTGTTTACTTATATTTAAAAATATTGGATAAATCATGTAGCTTTGGACCTGTAGCTTAATTTTTTTTACATACATATTATTATGTAAGATGTATATTATATAAAATTGATTTAACAATAGAATAGATATTTAACAATAACAAACTTAAAAACTAAAACAGGATGAATACAACAAAATGTAGAAGTATGGCTATATGGTAAGTATATAATTATTTTGGATTAAGTTGGTTATATTTTGTTTACTTCTTTAATTTTTATCTTTATGACCTCTTTATACTCTAAAAAACATTCGAATATGCATGTAACTATGCTCTAAAAACTGCAGTAAAAAACCTTTGATTACAATAAATACTAAATACTCATGATGAAAAAATATATCAATTAGCTTTTATAGTTTATAAATAATGCCTCGATCAATATCTACTTGATTACATCCCAGTATTTCAAACTTTCATAAATAAATAAATTTTTTTTTGTTCATGATTTTGATTTTAATTTTATTAGATTAGATGGGTGGTAAATTATTTTAATCATTTAACTGTCTAAATATTGATTGAATTCTGAAAACTGATGTTTTTGAACTTATTTTGTTTTAGGTTCACATTTAGAAGAATGGTGCTTACTTACATCAAAATTATTTTAACAGTGTTAAAAAAAATTTTTAAAAATTTTAAATGCATTTTAGTTATGAAAAAATATATGATTATGCCAAAAACTTAGAAATATATAATTATATACAAATTGAAATTGTATACATTGACAGGATGTCTTCCTGTCACCTTAAATCGATTATTTTACCTATTGTTTAATATGACTTGTCAATATAGATATGCAAATGCATAAGCTTACAAGACCTGGTTATAAGATTCATTTCCAAAAATATGTCTGCTTGAGTAGTTTGTGATTTCAGTAGTAATTCATACATTAAAAATTGCATTATGACAACATTGTAATATAATTTGTACTGCAAAAGTATATTAACTATAATTATGATTGCTGAAAGTTAAATAATCCCCAGTCGGATTAGAGCTAAAAATTCAAGAGGTTAAGACAACAACACAAAACGCAACTAAATCTAAGTAACTTAAAGTTGTTATCTCAATATTAAACCATAGAAGAGTTTGAAAATTGCAAATAGATTAATGATGTATTGAGACATTGCTAAAATTGAGTGAATAAGTTAAACAAATGGCTAACAATATTCATAAAAATTGAAGAAAAATATAAGTACTTAAGTTATTTAGGTATTTTATTTTTTAGGTATAAAAAATAATAACTGTTCACTGTTCAGACATTATCAGCAATTATAAGATTATTATCTTACTGTTATTTCACTAAGCACACTTACTAAATTATATGGTATTATACAACTTACCTCGCGAATAGTAAGTGTATGAGAGGCCATCTGAATATTCATTTGAGATTGACTAGTAGGTAAATTTTCACTAGAACAGGAACGGTTTAATTTATTGGAACCAGATAAAACAACTTTACTCTTCAATATCATCTCAGTTTTCACAAAAACTCTATGAATGTATGCTGAACTAAGACCTCGAATTTTAAATGCCGTTTTAAGCATTTTTTGTGGATTTGCCTAAAATAAAATAATTAATATATAAATCATAGCTATTATTTATTTAGTCTAATTTAAGACAATGTATATTTTAATTAGGTACCGGCATTTGACGGCAAAAATTCATCAAAGCCACGTCTACTCCATGACTATTTATTTCTTCGGCCCAAATAGAATTACTTGTAGTTGAGTATTTGTAAAAAAGTTGCAAGATAGCCATTGCCATACGATATAACACTTTAATGCCTTCGTGAAGATAACAATCCATTACACGAACCTAAAATCAAAATATTATATGTTTCTTAGCATAATATACCTTAAAGATACAACTTTATTATATCTAACTAACTGCATGATGAAATGGTAGTCCTTGAAATATCCACCAAATCCAATCCATGTACATTTTTTCTGATTTTTTTACTGGACAATGTTTCCCAATGTGCCCTGCAGCAGATTTCTAAAAAGGTATTATTTTATAAATTAAAAAAAAACCTATTATAATATTTATAGTTTGATAAAATGTAGGTACGCACAACATGTTTTCTACATATATTTAATACAGTTTTCCATGTAACTTCATATAATAATTTTGTTTGTGTTACAAATACTAAGTTCTTGGACGAAACTAAGCTTGTTAGACTATTATAGCATTCCTCTTCTAAAAAAAAAAAATACAAAATACAAAATACAAAAAACAAATTTAAAGATAGTTTCTTAGGTAAAGTATGTTATTAAAATAATTATAATATTAAATTCAAACCAGGCATAAAATGTAGCAGCAATGATGTTAACGAGTATATAGCAGGGCTATAAGTGATGTCTGGACAAGCAAACCCCAGCACGCAAACAATTCTGTCAGTAATATTCTTGCCTGTTGAATCAAGATGATGTAAATGTCTGTGTTTTGACTCAACAAATGTCGGTAAAATAATTGGTTTATCTGGAAGATCTAATAAAATGCAAAGAACGTTTAAATTATTTTCAAAAATAAAAGCTTGAATTCACAACTTAATCTTAAAAAAGGTACCTACCTACCACCAACTATTTTAAATCAGTTTTTAAATATTGACTCTTTCAAATATCAATAGAATTGTTTTTTTTTTTAAATTAAATATATTAAATCAGGTGAAAAACATTAATTTTGTAGGTAATAGAACAGTGAACAATAAGCAGGTGCAGGAGGTTATTACATATTATATTATTGTGTTTTGTTTAAAAAGAAAAATAAGTAGGTAATTTGAATGATCACAGAAAACAAAAGATTTAGTAGGTATCCCTGATCAGTGTTTAACAAAGCATATGACAATAAAATATTGTGCACCTCTACGAATAAAATAATTGAAATATCTCATAAAAATATCAAATTCTGAACCTACATAATTTATTTTTACAGTTTTTTAAAGTAAGATATATATTTGGTAAAAATGGAAACATTTCTAATTGAAAATTCTTAATTATTATCAAAAAAAAATAGACCTAAATAAAGATTTATACAAAACAAATTTCTCAGCAATACATTTTTAAACAAGAAGTGCCCATAAGTAATTAATTTCTTTAGGTAATGTCTAAGTTTTAGAAATGGGTGGAAAAATAAGATAATTTAAGAAAAACCATGATAAACTTCTTACCAGTAGACCCAAACAATTGTCGTACAAGATCCCAGTAGAATCCCTCTTGCATGTTGTTGCTGTTGTCAGACGCGTGTTGTCTGCAAAGCGCTGGCCATAGTTGAGCCCTGATAGGATGGTTGGTCGGCCAGCAGTTGTCACGGAGAATTTTCTTGACGTCCTTCTGGAAGCCCGCAGCGAGGAGGTTCTGGATTTCGCCGAAAGACTTGAGAGCCTGCTTCTTGGCCGTCAAGGGACTGCCGGGGAACGCAGACGGTGGCCCGAGTGCTGTCGGCAGTGGCGGTATACCGTCCACGTTGACGTGGGGCTGGTAAACGTCCGCCGCGGACGACAGCAGCTCCTCCTTGGCTGTCGACGACAACATGGCGCTGTCGGCCACCACCATGGGGACTGACTTAGGTGTAGTCGTTGACGGTCACGAACTTGGTTTTTCTGGCGTTTGACATCACTGGTCCTGATCGCCACCTGCAGCGGACCCGGACCGAGACGCGAGGGCGCGAACGACGACGACAGACCGACGGCGGCGGAGACGGCAGCAGCCGACTGGTGTGTTCATTTCGCCGATGGACGACGGTGTTTCGCAATATCAACAACAACAGCAATGGTCACAATTGTTATTATTACCGTCGTGGCGGCGACACGAACTGATCATCATCCGATCGTCGTCTGCGGCGGAGAACCTCTCAAAACCCGCGGTGCATTATCACTATCGACGGTGGCGGCGGCACGCGACATTCGCCCAGCGCACACCTCTCGCGCGTGCGCGCCCGCGCTCGTGTGCGTCCCGCGACGCCTGCAAAGTCGACGTCGCTCACTTCCCGTATTGCGTACGCGGAGGCGCTAAGACACTACGAACGATATTATCGCCGTCGTCGTTTGGCCTGCGATTCTTCGGCACTCGGCGGCGGCGGCAGCAGCTCCTGTGGTCGGCGCAACCGCCGACGACGACGGTTAATCGCCCGACGTCACCGACCGCGACCGCGGCGGTGGTGGTCTGAAGACGACTAAAACAATGATTCAAATATTATTGTTATTATCAATGATGGCCATAACAATAATAATATTATTATTATTATTATTATTATTGCCTATGACAACAACCGTTTATCACGATATTGATAATTACAATTGATATTAAGCGGCGGCGGCGGTTTTATCACCACGAGATCCGTCACAGAATTCTGTGATTCGTCGTCGTCGTCGTCGTCGTCGTCGACTCTACGTGATAGCGGCGCGGACAACACCTTATCTTGTTATTGATTAAAATGTTCTGGTTCGCGCCGAGCACGACTCGTTGTCGTCGGCGGCGGCGGCGGCGGCAGGGTCAAAGGAATATAGTAGGCGCCCGTGCGGAGACCTCGGTGACGGAGGAGGCGGCGGCTGGTAGGGGAGGGAAAAAAAAGGGTTAAGTCGACGACGTGAAAGCGGTATCTGTGCACGCACGAGCGGCGGTGGCGTTTATACAAAGACATACGACATGGTATTATTATTATTATGTACTTACAATTTAGTATTTACATACATAATAATAATAATAGTAAGAATATTATATAGGTAGAAAGGTGTGCATATACAGGACGCTATATAATAATACGGATATAAAGGCACGATGGCAATAATAACAATAATAACAATAATAATAGTAATAATAATGTTGTTATTATTACGATTATGACGTTGTGGCCACGACTTCCAAACGGCTATTAATGTACAGGTACGAAACGCTTTGAGCCCTTATCGCCAGCCACGTCCTCTATCGATCATAATAATATTATCAAATTATAGAGTAGCCACCTACGACCTACCCCTTTCTTCCCACTTTCCAAAAACCTACGTAGGTACCTACCTATATCGGTTCGCGAATCAGACGGCCGTTGTCCGTGCAGCGTATAGGTACGGACGGCAATCCTGGAAATCGGCAGGTGGCGGTGGGGTGGTGGTGAACTTTTTGATCGGAAAATCCGGCGAAAATCGTCACAGCAGGACGCGGTCACACCTGCGAACACGCAGAAACACTATAATAACATGTCGCTGTAATAAAATAAACATTAAACACATGTGTGGTGTGTCAGTGCGACAGCAGTAGTGAACACTCAAATGAATGTTTGACTTTGACTATCAAAGTTCGATTAGAATATTATAATAAGTAAATATTATAATTATATCAGTATCATGTATACAGTAGGTATACATTATTATCTAGAATAAATAAAATAAATAACACTAATTTGATTTACGCTGAGCGTTAAAATAATAATAATTGGTGTCAAACGGTCTGCTGTCACCTGTGAAGTAATTTCACTTCGATGAATGAAAAATAAGATTATAGCCCATATTAATATTAATATAATAGTTGGACGAAAAATTAGAACAATTTAACATAACATAATAATGCAGTACACCGCCCGAACGAGACGCGACCGACGACTGCCTCGCCTCGTGATGTTTACGATGCACATTTTAATAATATTGTTAATATTGTAATAATATCGTATTTCGTGTTATGCACATCGGCGAATAACATTATATTAGCGTTTAGCGGTCGTACGCATAAAATAATAATATTATAATATTATATTATTACGAGTAGGTGGTATTATCATAGTATAAAATATGTATATAGGTGCCTACCTAATGTTTACGCAATAATAATAATTATTGTTTATGACGGTTTATTAGCGATGGCGATACCTATATTATTATTCACTTAATTGTCTGAATCAAACAACACAACAATAATAATATGATGCGCGTATATAGGTTCTTATATGTAAAAAATATAAGAAAACAAAAAAAGGTGGTCGTTTATTCCCATTCAAAAGCCAGGAGCTTATGCCGAAAGGGTAACATGTAGCTCGCTAGTATTATTTGCAATGTTCGATAATGTAATATAATAGTGTAGGTATGGAATGTGTACCACATCGCAAAAGTTAAATATTAAATAACATGTTTTAATTTACCAACAATTATTTCTAATCGCGGTGCTTACCTACCTACCTATATGTAGTTACCCAACAGCTGTTATATAGTGCTGTACATTTTATTATATGTTTCAGTTACTGTTTGTTTTGTTTCTACCTATATCAGTGCTTCTCAAACTTTTTTGTCATGAGGCCCCCTGCATTTTATGTAAAACTGTCAAGGCTTCCATGGTCAAAATCATCAACTATTTTTTCTTAATTATGACGTACTAAAATTACATGACAATATATTTCACACAGATAAATATTAGGTGTAGTCAATTTATGTTTTTTTATGTAATTTTGAAAAAAAACTTTTTTTTCATAGACGCTTAAGGCCTAGAGAAAATAGCATAGATAAAATAAATATTTCTCGGTCCTCTAGTCATACAGCCACGGCTCCCTCGTGGCCGGGGCCCCCAGTTTGAGGAGCGCTGACCTATATATTATCGTATCTGGATACTGATTTACATAAATTTTGTGTTTTTGTTTACGAGGGCCTACACATTGGAGTTATTAAAATGATTTAATAGTAAATATACACATATCAGTATACGTCCTACTGGAAGAGCATTAAATGCATTGTATAACCGAATAGTATAGGATATATAACCTTGGCCTATCGAGAATTAACCTCATTAGACCGTATATATTCAAAGTGGTAATCGGAGAAGTCGCGGGTGTATTTCGCAAGTGTCAGTGCCACACTTCCACCCCGTGTTCGCGCAATTCCCTAGGAAAAAATTGATCGTGCTAGAGCGAAACAAATAAATTGTTCCAAGTACGTTGTAACAATGTTCGTGCCCTGATTTACACGTTGTGAGTGCAGGCGGTGCGAGCTGCAGACAATTTTTTTTCTTATCAGACATTATATTATGCATTCGAGTATAATTATGTAAAATAAACTGTTAAACCAATGAGTAATTATTAATAGTTATTATTAATTTAAATTTTATGTTAAAATTGTATAGTATTACTTTAGTATTAGTAGTATATAGTATAATCATTATTTAGTCATAAGTATTATAATATCTTCATCATCTTTGATAACTACAAAACCGACTAACCTAATCGTACCTTTTATAAAATAATGTATAAATATTTTATGAGTCATGAATCACGAGAGATAGGTATTTAACATATTATAAACAAGTGTTTTTTCTTTTTATTACCAACGTTTTCTCCTCCACTCTTTGCAGATTTGTCTCAGGAAAATGTTCGATTCGGAGCCCAGCAGATAATATCAACTAGAAAAATATATTATTTTAATAAGTATTATAAACAATATATTAATATTTAATATACCTAATATTTTTAACACTTTCCGCAGATTTGTCTCGGGAAAATGTTCGATTCGGAGCCCAGCAGATAATATCAACTAGAAAAATATACTATTTTAATAAGTATTATAAACAATATATTCATATTTAATATACCTAATATTTTTGTAACAACAATATGGCAGTCAATATGGTCAGACTACAGATCGGACTATCTATACCAATACCGAAGCCTGCGCATAAGAGTTAAAAAGTTAAGTTAATCTTAACTTTTTAAAAAGCATATTTCATTAGCTTAATCTTTAACTTAGCTGATTATTATTGGTATAAATAACGAGTTACTTTTAAATTTCAATCAAATCCAAGTAACGTTAGTTTATAAATAATAAATATAAACAAATTATTATTGATGATGCCATATATTGCATAAACATTTACTAAAATAAGAAATCAAAAATCTGATCTAATTTAATTCTTGTTCCATTGGTGACAAAATTGTTCAATAGAAATAACTTGATAAGTTAACTATTGTAAGTTTCTATATAGCTAGGTATCTATAACTTTTAACCTAACCGAGTTCAAACAAAATCAGGATGACGAATGACTTTAAACTTTTTTAAAGGTTTTCCATCAACTTGACTCAATTGAAAATTATCGTCAACTTTCCCAGGCTTGTCAGACTTTACCTATATCAACGGACTTCGGAACGTGTATCGTAACACTTTCGGGGGCGTAAATGTCGAGTCGTCGTGGGTGAGAGGGAGGTGGGTGGGAGGTGTTATTGTACACACACCAGCATGATATTATAATAATATTATATTATTATAGTCGCAAAGCAATATATCGCATTATAATAATGTACAGCAGCAGCGAAAAAGGTTTATGCGATGAACGAGTGGTCCCGCTGACGGATTGCCAGATTTCGTTCTGCTTTCGCACGCACACACACACACACACACACGTGAAAAAGTATTTGCACTATAATACTATTATACACGTGTTGGGTGTGTGTGTGTGTGTGAATCATTTTGTTATTTTTTTTTTCTCGACAAGTTTGAATTATTTACACAGAGCCGCCGACGCGAGCAATAATAATAGCTCGCGCCGAGAGCAGCCGCGAGAAGAGAGAAAAATAAAATAAAGGCCGCCGCCGCCGCCACTGCGCCGTTTGGCCGGCGAAAATATAATATTATTATATTCTGCGTTGTAATAATAATAATAATAATAATAATCGAACAATTTCGTTGTGCGTGCGAGTTTGATTTATTTCGCGTACATAATATTATAATTATTATTATACTTACGTTATTTTTATTATTACTATTATTGTCGTCATCGTTACACGCTCTCGACGACTCTATCCCCGCCATCCGCCTGCGAGCGGTTTGCCAACCGATTTTATCGTTCGTTTGTTTTCACCCGATCGGAACGACGATCGCTAGTGATGGCAAAACGGCAGCGGCCGAGGTCCCCCGCACAATATTATTATTGTGATAGAATTGGGAGAAAATTGTAATTTTTCACGCTGTTCATTGGTGTAGAGTGATTAGTCTAGAGATTGATGAGGGATCTATGCCTATTTATCCTGGTCGATCGTTTGATATGCCTGGTCCGCATTTGTCGAGGGGGGTAAAACATTTACATTTTTTAATTTTTGTTTCACCATATCTGATTAGCGATAAAGTATTGTTTTGACATGTTTTCTTTCATACAGTGAGTGCAAAAATTATTTATGAATTATAATATGTATATACTTAGTTAAAACTATTAAAACTTAATCCCACAACATTCATTTTCATTTATTAACAAATGCATTTTTTTTATAAATAAAATGTCACCATTGATTTCATAATTTTAGGTTATTTATAAAATTAAATATGTTTCAAGCTCCTGCATAATAATGTTATGATAGATGTCAAAGCAAAATCAACCAAGTATAATTTTAATATTTTGAGGACTTATGTCTAAAAACGTCAAATATATAATAATTATCAATCACTAGTGTGCTGCTAGGTCTAATTTTCAAGCTATATAAGCTAATTACCAATTATAAATAAACTAGAAAACAACCAAAAATAACGATAAGAAGTCAGATCTTATTAGTAACCACTTATTCCGATACCAACATACCATACTTATTAATCGGTTAGTACCAGACTGTTCCAATTACTTAATATTAATTATTAATCTGTAAGCAGCTGCTTTAAAATGAAAAATTTGAAATGTTTTATATCACATTAATACATTATGATTATGATAATTGTCCCAAAAAATCCAAGGTTGGCCAATGGCCCCTACTTGCCACCCTTCAGACCCCTTGATGCTAAGACAGTGAGCACAGAATTTGTTTCAAGACCTAGGTAACATATTTTGACGTTTACCTATTCATTTTTTATTTCATATTTTATCTTTCGATGCATATTTCGGTTTTTTTTTGTTTTTTTAGACATTTTTGTTAATAATTATTAATGCAACATGTAATATAGAAAACAAAATATTATATTTTTATATTTTCGATTAATATCGAAATAAAAAAATAGGTGATGCAGTACTCGTAAGTATAAACGGCTATCCCAAATATATTATATAGGTATATGAAATTATTTTTTTTCTGATAGATTAAATTTAAAACTGGCTACAAAACACAGATGTTTTAAAGAAAAATACCTATTTTTAGTAGTGTTCCATAATTGTCGAATTTATTATCTCAATTAAATATTCGGAAAATAAATGTCGTTTTTGCTCATTTTTTAGCGCATGTTTAAGATTATTTAACACACATTCGGTTAGTATACAATGCATACAAATCCGCAATCTGGTGATTAAATACATTCCACTTGTTTTGGGTTTAATACATGGCTACTGCAGACGTGTAGGTAGGTGTGGGTGGCGTTGGCAAAACCTTTTTAAAACATCGCACTTATTTTTGAGTCTGTCCAGTTTAACGCGGACGACCTATCAAGATCGACGTACAGGGCCGCGGTCGCCCGCCCGCGGCATTGGATTTATTTTAGTTAATATATATAGGTACCTACTACCTACCTATAATATATAGTATACAGTGCATAGGCCCAAATCACTCAAAAATAGAAGGGAGCCTTAAGCACCCAAGACATTTTAGAGGATGCAAAGCCGTAGAGAATATCTGTTACATTTTTTATTGATCTATTAATGAAATAAAATAAATTAAAGATTAAAATCAATATTGTATAGCGCTGTGAATTCAAATTCACCGAAGGAAAATGCAATCTATTGTAGAAAATAACTCTCTGAACACAAAGTTTGTTATAGGTACAAACGAACTCAACTTAGAATTTTATTTTGCATTTTATGAATTTTTTAATTTCAGGTATTTCTTAGCGTTTATTGGTTAGTTTTTTATTCTTTATATTACTTTTTTGGATATTTTTTTACAAATCAAATTTATTGAAAACTTTTTCCAAACATTTTTGAATTATTTTTTAATACCTACTTAAATCTTTGGTTTTATACAATTTTGTATAAGGTTAAAAATGTAGTTTTTTTCTTAGTAGGTACAGCTATTGGTAGATTTTCATACATTTTATATTTTGTATGCATATATACATTATACATATAGTGCATTTAATAGTGAATTTATTGAGATTTTAAACGAATCTTTTAAGGAGTTTTTTATGCATTAAATTCACATTCATAATTGTAACAATTTATGAAAATCAAATAAAGTTTTTTTTAAGTTATATAGTATGTACAGTAAAACTTCAATATTACGAATTGGCATGGGGTCGTGAGCAACAAAACAAACATTTGTGTCAGAGAATTTCGTAAAATAGAATTAATTACATTTGGTTCTAATTTGTTTTGGTTCCCAAAAATATTTAGTTAAACAAAACATTAAAACTATTTGTCTTTTTTTATCTTATATTGACCGGATCATTTTATGGATTTGAACATTTTTAATTTGAAATAAATTTTAAATTCCTACTTGTATTAGTTGTAACATATAATTTTTACTTAAGTAAATTTGTTTATCATGGATTTGTTCAACATTCCTCCCGTCATTTTCTAAAAACACTTTCAGTCGTTTTTGAGTTAATACTTTTTATGCGTACAGTTGCCAAAATTTGTTTTTTTATTGTTCGGCTACCGTAATTTTATTTTTTAAGTCTTGTAAGCTTACCAAATCCATGAAAAAATTCTTCCAAGACAAGTGTACCGTATTTTTGGAAAAATCGAATTATTTTTAAATTTCAAATATCTTTTAGCCTGTATCTCAGTCCATTATTTTGGGTGGATAGTCGAAATGACTTTAAAAAAATTTTCTACCTAACTCTGCAGATGACAATTAATATTATAGTTGCTATTAAATAAAAAAATTCGAGAACCAAAGGAGTTAAGAATTTAAAATTTTCCCAAAATGTGTACTTCACTCCCCCAACTAGAATCACAGTAAACCGTATTTTAATCTAAGGTAGTCAGTCGGAGCCATTTAGTGGAGCATAAAGATGACGGGCGCACTGTAGTGTTTTGCGGACTTTTATTTGTGAATAATTACTATAAAACATTGTCATTGATTTTAAAATAAACCGTATAATGGTTTTAATTTTTATTATGGTACATTAGGTAGGTACCTAAGTATACTATGTACATATATCTATTTTCTAATGACTACAACATATTATTATAAAATAAGTAGGTACATTGTACGTTTTAACTCCTCATTAATAATACATACGCATACCCTTTTCTTTGCGTCAATTCAACTTAATTTGTTTTATTTATTTATTTAATAGTTAGACTTAAGATGTTTGTTTGTTTGTTTGTTTTTTTTTTTAACAGGATTTGTTTATTTACTCAAGTACCTATATCTATTGATGTTTAATAGCATAACGATTTGTTTAATGCACCTACCTAAATATGTCCATATAACTATTTTAACACTATTAAGTGTACCTACTAGGTTAGTAGGTTAGTTAGTCTAATTAAAATTTTTAAAACTTAATGATTATTAAGTGTATCATCATGATGTAAAAGTAAATGGTGGATGAATTCATGAGCGCATCTAGAGGAGGGTGCTAACTGCTAGCCTTCTCCTACAAATCACTCAAAAACCCCTCAAGACAAATATTATAATCTTCGAACTCGAGTGGCTTAATATCAGTCCAAAATTAATAAATAATCATAATTAATATTGCAATAACATTGCACAGTGAAATTCTGAAAGAACGCTACCCGAACATATATTATATTAATGAACGCCAATGCCAACGATAACACCGCAATTTAATGACATTTGTAATGTTTACTTGTTTAATTATGTTTAGTTAACCGTATTTATATATTTTTTTTTGATCTTTATATTGATCGAGGATAATTCTTTTAGCTGCCCCTATTCAGTACAAATTAAAAAGTACATTTCATAATGATACCAACTATACCTAATTTATTTTAAACAACTTGGTGAATTATATTGGATATATTATTATGTGACTTTAAATTTGTCGCGGAAAACTTGAAACAAAGTTAGTTAGTTCTTTTTTTGTTCTAATAAATAATAAAAGTAAAATGAAACTGGGTAAAAACAATTGTTTTGTTATTTATTACTTTTTATAATATATGCAAGGAATGGGAGAGAGGGGAGGGAGGCGAAGCTCCAACGCGTTACTTTTTTAGGAAAATTTTTGTGGTGGGGTTTCACTAATGTGAACAGTGTGTTTGTATTCCACGTATTAAATAGTTTAAAAATCATAGTCGAACGCACAAATGGTCTAAAAATAGGTGTTCACATTTTTACTCCGCACCTCCCCTGTTAAGAGCTCGTTAACCGCGCTTCGCAGTTTGGGAACCGATTTGTTCGTGGCTT
This sequence comes from Myzus persicae, assembly GCF_001856785.1. NCBI lineage: Eukaryota > Metazoa > Arthropoda > Insecta > Hemiptera > Aphididae > Myzus > Myzus persicae. The sequence continues at coordinate 55,173 of NW_019103958.1, forward strand.
AAAATCTTATTATTTTAATTATTATACTTTTTATGGCTCATCATATCATATTAACACAACCAAAATAATAGCATTATTAAGTATTATGTGGTATTATGAATACATCAAAATATGCTCTAAAATGGTCAAAATATCTGATTTAATTAATTGTTTAAATATAAAATAAAAATTATACTCTTGTTATTGGGTTATATTATATAGGTAGGTACGGTATAACATGAATACCTGAAAAATGAAATAATTTATGTTATAATCAATATTTTTTAATTATATATAATTGATTATTTACAGATGCTTGTGTTACAACTCTACTTTTCTAAACTGAAAATACAAACTTTCAAATCTGATCGTCATTTTCTTAGAAAAATTCAAAATAGCCAATTTATAAATCTAGTTTTTAGGAAAGTATAAGCTATAGAAACATCAATCAATAGTTATTTAGTTAACTCAAAGATGTATAAGCTTTATAAAAACATTTTAAGAGAATTTTATAATAGGCATTTGTTAAAATCTAAATATTTTTTTGAAAAGTTATTACTTAAAAATATCCTAAAAACGAAACTGTTTTTAAAGTTTTCAAAAACATTTTTATCAGATTTAAAAAATGTTATTTTCTGATTTAAAAAATAGATCTAAAAATGTTGTATAATATAATACAAAAAATTAAAAAAAATTTAACAATAGCTGATAGATCTATAATATTGTTCATAATATGTAGGCATAACTAAAATTTTTATTTTCTCAAACCTATTAAGTAGCCGTTTTAACGATAATATATTTCTCGTAGTTAGAAATCAAAGTTTAAATCGTGAAAATGCAAAATTTATATTTTAAATCGAAATAAAAGAAAATTGATGTTCAAAATCGAATTAAACATATCATAAATGCATAATACAATTAAGTCAATATTGTGCAATAGTATACGGAATACTCATAAAATTAAGATATTAAAATATAATTTTAAATTTAAATCAGAAAAACAAATGTTGATCAGACTAGTTAATTTGAAACTAAAATCAAAATGAAAATTTTTTATTTCAAGCACTTCTTTGAACTTATATACGAGCTACACTTGTAAAAACAAATTGCTATCCATATATGTTTAATATTTATTAATAATTGCAGTAAGGACATTTTAAAGCTATTATACGAAGGATCTATTATGGTATTCGATTTTTATTGTTTCAACTCAAAATCAAAAATTTTATCATAAAAAAAATACATTAAAAAAAAAATCAAAAATGTATCTATTTCACTTAATAATAATTATTGCATATTTTTTAAAAATATTTATTCATCTAATTAATAATATGTTCACCCCTTTTTAGTATAGCTACAATCATTCGATATTAATCGAATACGATCCTAGATATTTTTTCACCTGACGGAAAAAGGAAACCAAAATCCAATTTATGGTGTGTCAATTAAGAGGCGGAAAAGGAAAAGTTATACATTGTAGTAAAACCTCCCTATAACGGATCACTTGGTACCAAATAATTTTACCGTTGTAAAGGAGTTTCCGTTTAAGCAGGGCGACAAAACATATACGCTGGACCGTTATTATTTTTCCTGTAGGTAATGAGAGTACGGTCTTTCTCCGGTCCGTTATAAGGAGGTTTTACTGTACCTACTTTTGACAGAAACCTAGGGAAATTCCCACTGGTAACCGGGTAAGCATTCGGTAGTAACATTAACTTGGTCTTTCTCAGTAGGTACCTATAGATACTCGTTGTAAATGATATGGTTTTCTGGAAACTATCGCGATATCGCAATATTGATGGTGTTCTAACAATCGTTCGACGACCCAAGGGCTCCCAAAGTGGGGGAGACAAAGGGGCTATGCCTCCCCTGAGAATTTTTAACTGTTCGTAATTAACATAACTCTAACCATAATAAAACTATTAGTAAAACATCTTGTCCCTGATTGGATTTTACCCTGCGGACAAGCCCGTTTTGAATATAACTTTACTCGATTATTATTATATTACTATATTTCTAAATACTAGATCGATCGATTTTTGCTTTACTTTTCCTTTAGAATATCTAAATAGGTAGTATGAATTGTAATATTATGTAGACTGTACTATTGCAGGTAATTATACAGACGTCAAAGCTGTGGGCGTATTTAGAAATGTCTACAATGGCGGGGGAGGGGAAGCACAACAAAAATATTCGTTTCAAGATAATGTCATCGTTTATTAGTTACCATAATACATATTGTGTTATAGAAACATAAAATCGAATTGTATAAGAGCTACAATAGCAGCTGAACACCTTTGCGGTGTTAATACGCATAGGTACTTCTACTCTCGGTAATAAAAAAAAAAGTATAATTACCTACGACGATACGGTAATTACGGGGCTTTTGTGCCCCCTCCCTTAAATTCGCCCCTGGGCAGACAATTTAATATAATAATCATAATAAATTAAACCTCGATTATGATATAACTATTACCTCGTATGACTTGGTGTATGAATCCTTAGACGTTATATAATTTTCAAAAAAGTGTTGATCGTGCACTTCAAGCTCAGCTATAATATTATAGAACACAATGTCTGTTTATTTCAGTATTGATATTAAGTACTTATACCTACCTGGCGACATCAGTTTATTTTTAACCAAGGTTACCAAACAATTATTTTAATAATAATATTATTGCAATTTACACATATTCTGTTCGGATTTGTTTTTTTATAACTCCTGGTTATTTTGAAAAGTACTGGAAAGTTTTATTTACTTTTAAGTTTTGCCCAACCCCCCAGGCACAAACTAGATCGAATTTTCATAATCACAAACAACCCTCAAAGTTGAAAATCAAATCGTTTTCAGAATCTAAAACTAAAATTATATTAATAAAAAGTTTAATGTGAATGTTAATTAAAGGTATTAGTAAAAATACAATCCCCAAAATATACGAGGGACAATAGATTGCCGTTGAAATCAATAAAAAAAATCTTAAAATATAACTGCATATCTTTAGTAATTATTGTCAATAATTATAATCGAACTCTCGCCAAAGCTTAGAAAATATTTTTATCATACAATTATTAATCTCTAAATGAAAAAACATTTTTTGCATATTGTACCAAGTTAAGAAAACAACTATTTTTTTTTATATCTAGGTGTTTTTATAAAAAACCCCCGATTCACTCAATATTTTGTTTTTTAAATACGTCACCTCTTGAACCAAATTGTTATCTCATTTTCTTATCAATTTTTAGAGTAATTAAATAAAAATATGCGAGTTCAATAAGTCATCGGGCTCGAGACTCATTTATCGCATAAGTGGGTACTGCAGCACTGCCGCAGAAGGTGACCGATTATTACCATCGTAATATTATTATTAACACACGTGGTAACAATTGTCCAACAGAATATAATAATGATATCATCATACGCGTCAAAATATATCATTACATGCACAAAAATCGAGTCGATTCGTCCTACCTAATACCTATATACCGATATTATAGCTACCTACTGTAATATATTATTTCGTATGAAAATGTTTACGGTTCGCATATTACGTACGACGACGAAATGCGTATTAATACCCGCGGATTACGATAATACCTATTATTATTAATAAATAGGTACCGATACACTCGATGATCAAATGCGTGCCACGTAATTTTGTGCGTGTTCGACGTTTGAAACCTCAGTACAAGGTTAATAAAAAGTTACACCGTTGTATAATATTCTCGAGCAACAGCCTACAGGTACCCACGGCAGTTGTTCGTATCTAATGTTAATGCCCTCCCCCCCTTTTTGAAAAGAGAACCAAACATGCAGTGTCGTATTTACAGGGGGGGGGCAGTTGTCCTGGACCCCCCCTCCCAGAACCCCAAAAAAGGTTAGGTAACTATATGCCTATACTATACTATATTATATTCCTGTCATACCTATATACTAAACTAAATTATATTCCTATTATACCTTTACTATATTCAAATTTTAATTTTACATTGTATTAGAAGATTTTACAGTAGACGACGTTCACACAAAGACGTTAATAGTATAACAAAAAATAAATAACGATTTTCTAATGTGTCAAATACCTATAAAACGTTAGAATTAACAAAAACCTCCCCCCCCCCAGAAAAAAGTTGAATATTCGCCACTGCAAATATGGATATAGGTAATTATAATGTATCTTCTTGTACCGTCGCTGCGATACTCACAGTTTTTAATTTGGTGTGTTATTATTATTATTATTATTATTTATTTTAAGTTTCATATCGATGGACGACGATAACAGTGTAATATTCAATATGAGTTGTTTTCTCGTCTTATTAATGCGCAGTATAACGCATGGAACATTTTAAGTTCAGAATAATATTCTATAATTTAATCTTTTATTTTAGATTCTGAGTGGAGCGACGAATGTATTGATTTTACAATAATGTGTGTGTGTGTGTGAGTGTGTTTTTTTTGTATCTGTGTACAAGATAATTATTAGTTCGATTTTCAACTTCAATATTTTTTCCGGTGGAAAAGTGAATCTAGTCGGTGCACTCGGGTGGTTATAATTTAAAATTCCCAGTAGACTTCAAAAGCACTGGCAAAAACAAATAAGTTTATTGCGCAAAAAAGGTTCTCGACAAAATCGATTTTTGTTTTCGGCGTAACTCTAAAAAAAACTTCCCGCAGATACATGACTTTTTCATTGAATGTTAATATTAGCATTTTCTGTGCGCCATCAAAATATTTATTTGACTCATGTAGAGCTATTTATTGCAGTATGAAATTTGCGATATTTATTAGTTTTTTTTTTTAAAATTACTGTCGATAAAAATGTTACATATATAAATAACATAAAATGTAATTCAAAGTTCCTCATAAGTATATCTAGCTTTGTTTTAAAAAAACTGACCACTGGAAAGTTAAATGACATTTTAAGTTCAAATTTTTACGACATTGGATATGCACTCGATACGTAGATACATGCAATTTACACAAAATGTTTACTTCATCATTTTCTGTACTTGAAAAAAAATGTCGACATTTTTTACTCGTTTTGAGCTGTTTACGGACATTTTCAATTTGTATAATTTTTTTTCCTTTAAATGTCAATAAAGTTGAATTCATCGGGCCAAAAAGCTTGAAAATGTAATCATTTTTTCGATCAAATGAATTTAACCTACTGCAGTAAGTATTAATGGTTAACAGTAAAATAAATTACTTTAATCATAACCATATCATAAAATATACCTACTTAGTAACATTATAGGCTGGCAGCTGATTGTCTTAGCTCAAAATCGTTTTTCATATACAATGATTTGATGTCATTATAAATCCAAATTTAACAAACCCATTAAAGTCTAACCTAGACACTTTGGTAATGAGCGTCACCCACTTACCCGCTTTTTAAAAACATTTTTTCTTTAGAGTGAATCGACGATGTTAGTTACAATCAAGTATTGTAAGATATGAGTATAATATGATATCATCCAGGCCATCCAACGTGGGGTTCTATTTCTCGTAAATAGACACCAGCCATGATTTAAATTAAGTAGGTAACTGAAAACTTTGATTTCTTGAACCAATTACACTAGTTAATTTTTGATTTGGATAAAATTATCGCATGATAATGTTGCCAACTATTATATATACGATAGAGGTAAGGTGCCTACCACCTATTCACTTAAGTGATAAATATCAAATGATTGGCATTACCTATAGAGGAGCATTAAGAAAATTGTTTTTGTACACAATATTATTAATTATCGTGATATTTTAAGTGCATCTAAAATTAATCTCACATTACCCGTAGGCTGTAAGGTCGCAGTAACAATATTGCAACAGTTGAAGCACCAAGGACGTTCGTTCTCAACTGAAGCCCATCAAAAATTACTTGAGAAACCCAATGAGCCGTAATCGAGTGTCAGCAAACTTACTTAGTACAGCAATTAATAAATGAATAATTAAACGTCCGCAAAATAATGTACAATTTTGCCGACTAAAAAGTTCAAAAAATAAAGTTTTATTGATTCTTATTCATTTTTTTTTTTAAGATACCTATATAAAATAAAGTGGGAATATAATATTATTTTAATATGTTCATTGCGTTTTTACTGGTATTGATTTGGAAGTTATGTATGATTTATGTAAGCGGTAGGCATCTAAATTATTTATAAAATATCCATCATCTATGTACCTTTATAATGTTTACCTAATATCTATATTTAACAAGTACTTATAATTAGAAAGGCAAGTATTACTATAAAAATAGATAAAATATTTTAATCATTGTATCTAGGGTACAGAATGTAACAGGAGGACTTGACAAATTTAATAACCCACGTTCAAATTAATATTTTTTATTTATTTTTATTTCTTAATGCTGAGAATAAAAAATTTAAATCTTATATAAATTAAAAATTAAAAATAACCATATTTTGTGAATCTGGCTATAAGAAACACATTGATTTAAGCCATGAAGTTTATTTTTTACAACTTTTTGAAACTTCATAATTTTTGAATGTTGATCCAATTGTAAAAAAGAATTCTTAAATAGTTTCTATTTTTAAAATCTAAGTTTATTTTTTTAATGTTATAACTTATCAAGTTTTTCAGAAAAAATGTTATCACGAATATAATGAAAATAAACCTTTGATTCAGATCAATGTTTTTACAGTTTTACAGTAAAAAGTGTTTTAAAAAACAGATTTACGAATTGGCTATTTTGAATTTCTCAATAAAAACGCACGTGTTGGCAAATTCAGTGTAACAAAACAAAAATAAAAATTTTGATAGTGTAACGCACGAGTCAATAAATTATATAAAAAACAATTTATTTTAAATATTGATTAGAACAAAAGTAATTTCACTTTTCAGGTCACCTCGTCACACCCTGTATAGTGAAGAAAAGTCGAGAACATATTGTGGGGCATCATGGGGAGAAAATATTTCTTAGTGGATCTTTATAAGCCGCAGATGATGATCGCTCGTAAAACGGACGTGATACGACTAAATAAGGAGCTTAAATAAAAATAATAAGGAACGATAAATATCAAGGCATTGGTATCCTGCTGTCTTCTGGTAAATCTTGCATACGGCATAATATCAATTTGTTCTCCACTGAGCATTTGTTCGATCTTCTTTAACATAATATCAAAACCCCAATTTTTTATATATTCTTTATTTTATTATTATATCTATCGATAGCTATAGATAATATTATGTCATACACAGTGTTTTATTTGTAATAATTCATCACGTTAATATAAATTAATATTAGAAATTTGATTGTATTGTTTAAATTTTTCCCACAGACTGTTCAAAATTTCAGTAAAATGTGCAAAAAAAAAATAAAAGATGCAAAACAAACCATTATTATATTGTATTATCGTGTCTAAAATATGCATTTATTGAATGAAATTCAGAAATACTCTGAAATATGCTCTAAAAATGTTTTATTTTCAAACTTGACCATTTCAAAACAAATTTGAAACGAATCAGATTTTTCTAATTATTTTCCAAATAAATACGCAAATGCATACATTCCAGACCACTTAAATATACTGGTATTAAATAATATTATAATTTTATTTAAATTACTTGTTTTATGTAGTTTTACCAGAAATATTATTATCAACAGTGCCCGCCATCCATTCTCATCGAATAAAAATATTTTACACAATAGGAAATAAAGAACTCCATTGTTTTAATCATAATTTATTACATTACCGGCCATCAATCTTGCCTAAAATTATTTCAGATCTTTTTTTCAATAAACTAACAAAAAAAAATTTAGCTATAATAATTAACTGCTTGGGTAGACGTGGTAGTTAAAATTAATTTTTCACCAGTTCTACTTATTATATAATACGATCAATTAATTAAGTATCAACTATTTATAAAATTGATGTAGTATATTATAATTATGATAAAATGGCAAGTTATTAAATTTTAACAAGACGGGACATAAAAAATTAATCGAATAAAAATATTAAATTGAAATTTTAGTCCTCGCACACAATTATTAAACATATTGTTATTTGAACCCGAATTTAATCCACAAGTGCTGAATTATTTGTTAATAATTAATTATCATACATGTGATTAGTTTTAGAGCATTAGAAATTAATTCATGGCGTGCTCTATAATATTATGTAGTATAGGTAGTATCCTGTCGCTATTATTCGACGGCAAAGTTTTCAGTACACTGAATGAAAAAAACACTAAATAGGCCTATGGGCGCTCTGCGGGCTTATTGAGGAATAGAAAACCATTTGATCATATTATTTTTTGTCCTGCTTGCACCCCAAAGTTTAGTTTTCGATGACGACCGAAGCGTTGGAAAGCGAATTGTTTTTCCACTCATTTTAAAATTTGAACGAATAGTTTCTTAGTTATTGAAATAGTGTTTATATTCAGGATAGCAATCATCGAAAATGGTTTTACAAAAATATAAAATATGTGTAACATATCGGATCTAGTGTTCATTATAATTGGACCATTTTTACAAATCATATCAGTACCTATTGATGGATTATAGACTAAAATTTTAAGATTTCCGTAGCTCCTGCGTATATTCTTCCAAACCCATTTTATCATGGATCTAATATTGCCCTTATATATCACAAAAAGTTAAATAACGCAAAAACTATTCGTAAAAATATTGATACGTACGATAGGTACGTCAACGTTTTCAGAAAGATTATCCGCCATAATTTAATTTTCAGTTGAAAGGGAGGGGGGGGGGTTCTCGATTGAAAAACCATAGTTTGCATCTTCGCAAGACACTATATATTATTCTTAAGCAGTAGGCTGCAGGTACCAAAAATGTCAGGGATTCGAAAATACTACGGTCCGTGAGTTAATTAAAAAAAATTAAAAAATCAGAATTCCAAAAGGTTCATTACTAAATGAAAAATTGGCAGTGTGAGCGTCGTCGGATGACCACCCTGTATGCGGTGCTAAAATTAGTATGCAAAAATCAGAATATTCAAAGAGAAGGAAAACTTCGGTTTTCAAACTTTTTGAACGGTGCAGCGTATACCCAACGCGGTTGTGCGTGTAACCTACCTATTACGGAGCTTTTATCGCGTGTCGGCATGTACCTATTCTATATATATTTTATCGTTTTAATACACCCTCGTCGTGTACCGGTATATAGTATAACTACCTTTACAAGCAGTACCAGTGGTGGTGGGGGGGGGGGAGTAGTACACGGGGGCCAACGAGGATTTTCTATAACATGTTTTGGCGTATAACTATTATTCCATACACCTATATATTTTATCATGCATTTAGAAAAAAAATCTTTAATAACTATAATATTAAACATATGAGTAAGTATAAGTGACTTACCAAAAATTATATAATGATAATAATAACACAAGCCTATATATTATTATATAGTTGATAATTCTATTATAAAATATAGTATTATTACCTGATTGGTTTAAACGAAGATAGGACACATCGCACTGCACTTAGATATATACTACTTATAGCTATTTACATCAAAATCCAAAAAAAAAAAAATAGGTCATATTAAAATATCACCATAGTACGATTTTGTAAAAAAATATAGTTATGATATTAACCAGAGCCGGAGTGGTAACCAAATTAAGGCTGGGAAAAAATAATTCATCCAAGGTCTCTCGCACCTAATAATTGATGTCAAATAGTCCTTTGAAATGTCATAAAAATATATGTTCAATAATAATACAACATTTAAGTTTCTTTACTTTCGATTTTAGATTCCGAGTGGAGCGATGAATGACTCGTTGATTTTACAATGATGTGTGTTTTTTTCTGTGTCTGTGCACACGATAAGTAGTCAAAATAATGCTTCAATTTTCAACTTCAGTATCTTTTCCGATGGGAAAGTGAATCTAGTTGGTGTATTTGAGAGGTGAAAACGTAACCTTACCTTGAAATTCCCTGGCAGTTTTCAAAAGAGCGCCTTGAAGAACAAAAAATACAATTTAGAGAAAACGGCAATTTCTACTTGAAAATGGTTTTTAACGAAATCGGTTTTGGTTTATTGTGATACACTAAAAAAAGAAACAATTTTTGCACGTGTTGCTAGATTTTAAGTGGTCACGATAAAGGTGGTCATCATTTTCATTTTCTGGGTCACTATCAAGATATATACTACCTGCTAGCTTGTCATTCATAAAATATATATTTATTTAGATAGCTCAAATATTTCAAGAACTCTAAGAATATTTGCAATTAATATTTTAGTTGAGCCAGTTAAGAATCCATTATTGGTATAACCCATTTTTAAACGAATAAAAATTTGTTTGAGATCATGTAGTGAATGGTCAACAAATAGTTCATTATTATTTTAAAAACGCTTTCCCATATTTTCAATAATTGACATTATCGTCTTCCTAACAATTACGCGTTTATTACTTCGAAATTGTTTTCATTTTGTTTACAACATTTTGTCAGGTACTTTTATTTGACCTACAATTTCTAAATTTTAAATTTTAGTTTAAAGTTTTGACTCAAACATTTACAGATTACAAAAATTTATAAAATTTATTACTTGAAAATAAATAAGCTTAACGACTTTTCCGGGAAACAATAATCTAAATCACCAACAGCTTTCTCTGTTGCGTGTTAAGTGTAAACCGTAAACGCGGCCGCTGCAGTGAGTATTTAAGAAAAGTTAATAATTCGTGTTGAATTGAAAGGAAAATAGCTATTGATTTAGCAGGTAGCAAATCGAATCTAATTTGTGCACCATGCCTCTATTGGTCAGCCAAAACATTTCCAGTATAGGTACTTTTCATTCAAGAGTCAAAATAAACTAAAGGTGTGACAAATTACGGAAAACGAATAAATACTATAAAATAGTATCGCATCGAATCAAAAAACCATTTTTGTGTTCAAGACCATTCACCGTGCATGGCCACCGCCAATGTTTTCGTTTACCAAATGACGAGTTTATTCAAATTGTGACTTTTGTGATTTTTAAATATACTCAAAGATTATATAATATACCTATATGCCTATTATCAAACATTTGAATTATCTCGTACTACTTAAAAAGTTTCCTGTTGTGATACCAACATTTGTTTTTTAAGTGTGAAATTTGACATTTTTTAATGCAAATTATTTAGTGGCTAATTTTTTTTTTTGTAAATTTTAAGTAAATAAATCAAAATTCCGACTAGAAGTGAGTCTCAGTTAGGTATTAACATTTTTAAACTTTATAGCGTTGCTTTGAATTGGAATTCAATAATATTTAATTATTGCATATGGAAAACAATTCTGAACAAGGACAGTCGATCAGCCTATAATATTACTGAGTATATTTAATGATATTTTTGGTATTAAAGTAATAATTATTTTATTTTACTATTATACATTAGTAATACAGGTCAAGTGAATTTTTGTCGAACAAATCGTATTTTTAAAATGTCATTGTGTGCATACATATTATAATAATAAACTTTAAAATTTCAAAAACTGGGTTCGTAAATTTTGGTTGCAATGTGAAAAACTTATGAGAAACGTTGTTTAAAATTTTCAAACCTTAGATATAAAAAGAAAAATTTTCAATGGCAACTATAGATAACAAACTACAAAAACTTTTTAATTTTAAATGTCAATAAATAGCTCAGAACAAGTCAAATGTTAGGTTAACTATTTACAGTCATTCGATTTTTAATAATAATAATAAAATATGAAAACCATAATTTATTAATTTATGGGTGAAGAATATATTCTAATATCGAAAATATGTGAACTTCAAATGCTCATAAAAGTAAATTTGAAATTCCGGTCAACTTTTTTTTTGTCGAGTGTAGGAAAACTTAAGGGACATCTTGTATTGAATTTTAAAATCTTAGATAATATATTACTTATATTGTAAGTAGAAATATTTTATGAATTTCTAATTCAAAATAATTTGCAATTTAAGGGTATTGTGGATTACGCTCAACTTTTTTAAAAAATTTCTTTTAATAACAACTTACTTATCAGGAACTCCGTATTAGTATTTCATGTTTTTTGACCTTGTAAATATTTTTTTATCGACTATATTGGTAATATTTAATTAAACTAGTTACCTTGTTTAGTAGCTATTGTTTGAGTTCGAGTAATTTATAGAGTTATAATTAGTTGTAGTTGTTGTTTCTCCTGTAAATATTGAGTATTATAACGAGTTATTTAAAAAAAAATCCGAAAGTTAGTACAAAATAATTTTTTTTATGAACTATTCTTAAATAATGTACAACATTTTTCGAATCCCGGAAATTCAAAATCCAAAATTTCGAACAAAAACTTTTACTAAAACTTAAATAATATTTGAAGTTAAGTAATTTAAAATCATAAAAATTAAAAATATCCTATCGTTGGACCATAATATTATTTATTATATTTTAGTTCTGTTTTCTTTGTATATTGTATTGTATTTGACCTAACCTAAATTATAATGTTTTTTAAAACCAACATTTTTTTCTAACTTTTCGGCAACTTTGTTGGAGTCTTAATCAACTAACTAAATTAATAAATTTTTAAGTAGGTAACCCAAATAATATCTATCTAGTTATAGTTTTTTTTTTTTTAATATTCAAACTTAAGCTATATGGTTAGAAATTATCAATTACTCAGTTTGCAGACCATTGATAACATTATATGAAGTACAAAGTACACTCAATGTAGTTTACATCGATATTATTATATTATTATTATTATTATTATTATCATTGTTATTTAATGTTAAACATTCATTATAAATATTATAGTTATCTACAGTATTTATCTTCTATTTGAAAAGTTGTTTGTTGGTAACTGCAGGTAAGTTCATCAAACTAGAACGGCTGGATCGATTTGCCTTATTTAAAAAAAAAATTTGTAATATTTTGAACGAGGTTTTAACGGGAATAAAAAGGAGAAAAGTTGCTTGGAAAATTTGGAAAAAAACAGAAAGGCCTTGTTCCTCTGGATTTTTATAACGATATAAATGGTTGCAAAGTGTTACAATATTATATTATTATAATAATACAGCGATAGGTAGCAAGTCAGCTATTTTTTTTTATGTGTAAATGTGGTCACCACAGGTCAGATACACATTTTAATGTGGTCGATCGGTTTTAATAATTTTGATACACGTATTTTGGTCAGTATATATATTTTTACCGGCGTCGGTTGATCCGGAGTTAATAGAGTCAAAAACTACTGGACCGTTCTTATAAAAGTTGTATCAAATATTGATTTCTGATCGGGTCCTGGAGGGTGTTTATAGTTTATTTTTTCAATACCTCCGTAGGTACCATATACACCCAGGTATCTCGCGCATGGATATTTCTTCAGCTCACGAAAAAAGAAGATATTTTTTTTTTGTTTATTAATTATAGGTTTGCCATCGATTACCCACGTATTACTCACATATTATATTACTGCTGTAAGACCTCCAGTAACGGACGACTCCCCGATAGCGGACGCTACCCAATAGACTCCCGATTCCTTGGGGAACCTACTACTGTAAAAACTCTCTGTACACGATCAGCGGGACCCTCCGAATAACGGAATCCCATCATGCCGCGAATAACCGCAGCAGACACTATTATTATATGAGGTATATTTCAGCGACCGAGAGTGTCCGTTGTTCAGAGGTTAAGCACGCTGTATCGCGACGATATCGGCAGAAATGTGGTATACATTTTTTTTTTTTCAAATAAATTTACAAAACATAAAAACTACAAATGTTTGGCTCGGGCAACGCCGGCCGGGCGGGACAGCGCTATATAGTTTATATTTTATGTGTAAATTATTACGGTCAGCATTATATATAGTTATTACGGTTACACTGCAAATACGCGATAATAATAATAATAATAATAATAATAATAATAATAATGCGTTCCTATATTATACTATTTTCGTCGCGGCTGAAGTTAACCAGCTACATAATACATATATATATATAATGTATATGTGTATATAGACAGACATTTTAATGTATACACGATTCGAGTTGACCCCGGTTTGCGTTTATACCATAAACCTTATATATATACTGCACTAGCGCGTGTATATATACATAGAGTATCGCATTTTCACGTACAATAGCGTATGTGTGCGCGACGTACCCACATTACAGCGCGTTCATCCCTATTATACGTGGGTGAGCGTAAATAGCAGGCATGTACAGGGTGGGCGGCCGGCCTTCGCGCGTTTCGCCGGCGAGTGGGACGTGGAAAAGCGAAAAGAAAACTGCCGGATCGCCCTGTACAATACGTACATATATACGTATATATGTTATATAATATAATACGATGTACAGTGTCGGATCGCGTCGGACGGGCTTGCACGCGGTAAATAACGTTTGGGGACGGCGTGGTATGTATACAGAGTGATTCGCCGCGAGCGTGCCCGCCCCCCCCTTTTTATTCTCCCCGACGAGTGCAACCGTTCCGAAAATGTGATTTTCGGCACTCGTTAATCGTAATAATAATATTAATGTGGCTTTTCCTGCGAATTCTCGAGATGTCCACCGAGGAGGAGGTACAAACGTTTGTTTTCACAAATCACCCGCCCCCCCCCTTCACACAGGGAGTCGTAGGGGCCCATTCAGTCTTGAACTCGAGAGTGCTGAAATGTTTTACCCCAAAGTCACCTTTGGGGGATTTGCACCCTGCCCCCTATTGGGCTGCAGTATATAATGGTTACACACTGCGCCGGCCATAAATCAATTTCATTTCAAACAAAATTATAATAAGCTACTGCGTTAAAAAAAATCAAAGTACGCAGTGAATCTGATTTTCAATAAAGAATTTTTTTTTGACCGACACATTATTATAATAACCAATTATTTGAACGTCTATTAAATTATTCGATGGACAAGGGCGCAATCAGGGTCATCCGCGTTTCCACTACTTTCATCGTTTTTGTTTTTGTTTCGTTCAATTTAAACATATTTAAACGGGAAATATATGTCCGGGGCATTAGGGTATTACCAATACAAACTGGAATAAACTCATTCTTATAGACGCACAATATTACACTTCAAACAATATTTTCAACTCAAAATACACAGGAAATATAGAAGTTATTTAGTGAATAATTTTTCTGAAAACTTTTGAGTGTCAAAACCGAAATTCGAACGAGTAGCTTTTGAGTTATTCAACGTTGTGCACAAATATAATGGCGATGGAAGATATTATGTACGGTTGCTATGGTGATTCGAACGCTTTAGTCATTAATATTAATCCGTCAAAATTTGTATATAATTTCTAAAAATGGTCCAAGTACAATAAACACTAGATAAAAAATGAAATTGCATCTATTTGATATTTTTGAAACCCGTTCATAATAAGGACTATAGTTATCTAGACACCTAATATGCTGTACCGCAGATCGGTACCCATCTTTTTTTCCAATAAAATTACCAAATTAGGTACCCTTTATTTATTCATTAATTTATTTTAATACATTTTAAGAACAAATTGGTAATATAATATGTAAACATAAGTATATGCTTAAAGTTTTGTTTTTCATGAATAGTAATTTTAAATTAATAATTTGGAAAAGGCGTTGTGATTTAAATAAATTTAAAAGACAATGAACGAAAGGTGTCGAGCAATCAACAATCTTCTCGGCAAAAAACAAAAAGAGGAACTCAACATAAGCCACCTTATTGAAACAAGTTTAGGTCCAAATACTGACCACGATATCAACACAGTAGAATTATTTGAAACAATGAAAATATTAAAACTAATTTAAGATAAAACCAACAATTGTTATGTACATAAATGACTAAATAATTGTATTTTAAAACTGTATTTATTCAATTATTTATTTATTTTTCTTCTATTTGTATTCTTTTCTCAGTGCAATAAGTTATTATTAAAATATAAATGTACACACAGATTTAATGCAATGACCTTGGTTGTCGGAGATGAAATTTATAATTTCAAAAAAAATAAAAAATAAATTATGGTCTTCTTTAGTTCTTTAACAAGCATTTTACGTAATTTCATATTGTTGATTATCATTATACTTCGTTAATATTGTGTTGACAACATAATTATTAAGTTCCAGTGACATTTTTGAAAATTAAAATAAAAACTTTAAGTCCTTACGTAACCACTTGTAATGGAGTGACTTTAAGACTCATAAGTAATGTGACTTGACCGAATAAAAAAAAACTACACAAGAATAATTTAATTACAATTTCAAAAGGTAATTCGTCGTGATGTAATTTAATTACCGAAAAAATGTAACGTCCCAACACTGACAATATTATATTTTATTTACTCAACCCCCCACACAATAATGTTCATTTGACTTGTTGAAAAATTAATAATAATTACAAACATAAAATGTATACCAATAGGTACTCAGCGTTATACCACACACGACATATTAGTTGAGGTACATGTTATGTGGTGTAATAGTGCCTGATCAATAATAACGTTGTCGAATAATTGTTTGAGTAATCTTATTATAAGTTTCAGAGACAAAATTTCCATTTTCACACTTATAAATATAGATATATATATATAAATTATAAATAAATGTATTTAGTCTCTTTGCTCCGTTTCTTTTCCTTTAGATTTTTGGATTGTTAATAATTAATAATTATGGAAATGGTAAGATTCCGATTTCACCAATACGAGTTTATATTATATTATACAGGTACCTCAGTATTGAATTAGGCCAAATACTATTGTTGTGCATGGTTAATTACTATTTTAGTAACTACGTGTCACTGTTTAGACATTATTACTATCTATACATGTTCCAACAGTTTTCTGGCCAATAAAAGTGTATTATTATTGTTATTTTATTGTAATCAAAGTGACATTGCACCACAATGATTACAATAAGTGCAACTCACGCATAAAAAACTAACTTAAAAAATGTATATATTACAAAATTACGCATCTAAATGAGGTTTTTGTATGCATTGCACGCGACGTGTGATAAATTTGCAAAATTTTAAATAAAATATTTTTATAGTACCTATAATGCAGTCCAGCAGTGTTTTTTTTTTTTTACGAAACGATCAATCACGTCATCTGGATTAATTTCGATTTGCCTATCGATATATTTAAAAGAGCTAAATAACCTGTGAGACTACGTACTTGGTCCAATGGGTTTCGTAAACAGTTTTTTAATCTTTTTACGTGAGAAAATGGTGTTGAAGTGATGCGCAGCTATAATAATTTCAATAAAAAGAAATAAACTTGGAAAAATTCAGAATTACATTATAAGCTTACCTTTAATGTGGGCTGGTCCATTTTCCTGCCAAAAATTAGATACCGTTTTTCTCCGCTGTACATTTTTCTCAAAAGAAAAAAAAATCCGAATTCGAGTTAAAGCGACAGTAAGGGTATAGTGTACAATAAATGATGGTAATCCGTCGATAAATCGTTTCTGACACATTAATTACCTATTATAATTTATATGTACACTGCAAATACTGAAATGCCAACAAAATTCGTAATCGCACGATTTTATATTTATTTAGCCACAATAATACTTTAATAATACTTAAGCGTACAACGATATTAACAATACAAACATATAATAATTTACAACTATTATTTTATTATTAGTGAAACATCATGGTGAATTATTGTGATGAATTAAGTTTCATAAATTGTATATTAAATTAAATTTAAATTAAAAAAATTGAACCCCAAAAATTTCAGTAAAATAATGTCTTGTTTGTTGATTATTTTTATTTTAGGGCACGGTTCGACGTTCGACTTTGATGGCGGTTTCTGGCAGTGCGAATTGGATCCAGTAAGTGGTATACTGCTTGGGGTGGTCAAAAATTACCAGTATAGGCACCTTACAGGATAATCTATACGGAAAAATGGCAATACTATGTGTTAGGAACCACTGTTTTTAAATAAATGCTGATTTTTAAGCATGCTCATCCAATTTGTATGCTTAAATTATGCATAATTTGATAAAATTCAGATTTTAGAATTTTTAAATACACTTGAAGACCATTTTTCGAAACATTGAAATTTTTGTACCAATACAAACTTCAGTTTTTCAAATGGGAACCTCTTTCTTAATTTTTAGTTAGGTATTAAGCAGATATTTTTTTGTTAAGAATTTTGATGTATGTAAATCAAAATTCAAGCTAGTAGCTTTTGAGTTATGTAACTTTGTGTTTTAAAGATAATAAGTCTATGGTAATGGGTTAAATAGATAGGGGGCTAAGACGATTTGAAAAAGTTGGCAATTACTATTGATTTATCAGTATAAATAATTTGTAAAAATGATGAAAGTATAATAAATAATACACCTGACATAACGTAAAGTTATTATTTCTATAAAACCATTTTTAAGGATTATTATCTTCAGCATAAACATTTTAATAACTCAGAAACTACTCATTAGAATTTTGATTTAGATGCATCAACATTTTCAAAAATATCATCCGCTAAATAATTTTCAGGAAAAAAGAGGGGTTCTCATTTGAAAAATAAAAGTTTGTATCTCCACAGGTTACTCCTTAAGTACTTAGTACAAAAAGTATCAGGAATTTGAAAATATGGTCTTTAGGTCTACTTGAAAATACTAAAAATCAGAATTTGGATTGAACGTATTATTAAATGGAAAATGAGGGGTGAGCATAATTAAAAATCACCCTGTATGTATATTACTGTGTATATTATGTTTTCCATGCTAATATTATATTTTGTATTTAAAATATTGTAATATTGTATTTTTGCTGTCGCCAGGCGGAGGAAAAAATGTGCTGAACAAGCTTTTAGAACGGACTACGCCTGTGGAATGGACAGACACCGGGACGCGTGTACGAGCGAGGATCCGGTTAATAATAATATTGTCAGATGGTTCATAACAATGTCGTCCATCTTAGGGGGGGGGGGCAAGTAGGGGCAGTTGTTTCCCGCCCTTGGTCCATTTTTTCTGTGTCGATTATCATGACCATTGTGTGATGTGGAAAATCACAAAATAAATATTGTTTTCGAAATAATAAAAGAGTTTTAACTACTTGGTACCCAGCGTAGAATGGAACTTTGTATTAGTCATAAAATAGTTTATTTAAAATGATCACAAAAAAATGATTACCTTTTATTAATTATTAAATTTTTTGCAATACAATTTTCATTTATCAAATAACATAATCATACAATTGTCATAATATTATGTGTGTTAGATGATTTAATATTAAAAGTTATATAAAAGTTTTTATGATTTATTTTATGTACATTTTCTGTATATTAATATGTGAGCAGACATTGCGGACTATTAAAGTTCTAACCAAGATTGTTTATTACAGCTAAATTTTGTAATTATAACAGTTATGTCTTGTTAATAAGTAATAAAAAAAAAAACCAAGTTATTTCCAAATGGGTTGGTAGTTAGTTATCTTTATATTTTATTTTATAGAAACTAGAAGCATTTAGTTTTACAAACAACCTTATCAATGGTAACATTTCATTTATTATAAAACAAAGTGCATTTGTTAATTTAATAAATTCCATTTCAATGAATTAAAACTATTGCCGTAAGATTGATTTTTGACCGACTATATCTCTAGTTGAAAAGTTAAAAATTTTGACCCCCTAACTCCTCCTTGACAAATTTCTGCTGACGCCCTTGCTTCTGAGTCTTAATTATTAATTTTTAAAAAGTTTTTCAAGGAATATTAAGAATATTAGAGAAATACATTTTATTTTAAAATGGCGCTTTTTCTTCAGTTATTTCCGCTCGGACATAAACTATTAAATGATAATCTGTACCATACAGTGATCTGTATAGTAATGCGTAACTCAAATTACAAATTAATGTGACGAAAATACTTTTGCAATAACTCTGTACAGTAATCGTATCTAAACTGAATTAACGCAATTGTAACGAGATTACTTTTTACTATAGCGATTTGTATGGACTAACCTGTCCACATTATTAAAATGAGTTATGGATGTAAAATGTATGGAAATAACTATGGATTAGGATGTTTGAGAAAAACTAAAAATCAATTAAATTCGTTAATGGTTGAACATGACGTTTTTGAACGAAAAATTAACGTTGTGTGTGATGAAAATAACGTCAGATGACGCGAATGTAATTAAAATAAAAGTTTTAAGTTTTCAAAAGTAATTTACTCAACATTCACTGACACCGGACTACAACATATTAAATATACATTAAACAGTTCCCCACAAAATCGATTTTAATGTTTTGTCATAATTCAAAAATGTAAAACCGTGTACACTATCAAAATTCTACATTAATAATAGGACGTGATGACATTTAAAAAAAAAATAGTTTAGCTCACTTTTGATTTTTTCAATCAAAATCACGAGAACGAGTAACCTATTGCCTTTATTTTGTAATTCAAAAATCACATGTCTTTAGTTTCAACGCAATGGATAGGTACACAACATGCTCGGGTTTTTAGTTATAAGCGTTTGAAGTTCAAATTGGTCAGTTCAAATCATGAAGTGTGGAAAAATTATTTTGTACTTAAAGTGTATACAAATATTAATTTAAAAACCTAAGGCTTGAGATTAAAACTATCAAATACCCGAAGAATTTTTTTACAGGCATTCGATGCATTTTTGAAGTGAAAATAACGACATTTCCCTCTAACGATTTTGATTGTTTTTTACTTTTTCGTTCAGGTGTTTTCTATGTATTCACAATGAAATATTAAAAATATTTAGACTTATTTCGAGCTATTTTTGTATGCCACAATCCTATTCACATTTCCTAATCATTTCTATTTTCTAGTTTATAAGCGGAGCTGTGAGTATAATGTATTTGCATGATTTTTTTTTTTTGATGCACCTTATAAAAAAAATGGATTCGGCTTAAATTTGTTTTGACCTACCTATTTATAGTTCGAACAAGAACATTTTTTGCATATTTTATGGCTTAAGGCTTATAATTGTATGTTTTCAAGATTTCATCTAATTAATGATTATTTTCTTAAAATGTTATTATTTTGTCGGTCTAAATACTTATAAGTCCAAAAGACCTATAATATGATATGTGTTAAGTATTTCTTCAATTCAGACCACATAGAACAATAATCGCAAGATCAACAAGATTAAGTACTTACATATAAATAAAAAATGTTTTAATTTCAGACCTTTTTTTAAATTATAATTTAATGATTTCAACAGTTTTTCAATAAAGACGTTTTTTATTGAGAATTTTTAAAATTTAAAATTGATATTTTTGTATTTTTCTGAACTTTTAGTGCAAAGTTTTTGAATTTTTCAGCGCATATTTCAAAGTATACATTTTGCCTGTTTTTAGTTTATAAATACATGCATATTTCACACTTTTTTAGTGCAATAAATATTCACAGCCCTATTTATAATTTAACGAATCAAATAATAATAATTATAATGTATGTTATATAACAATATGCGATGTTTTGTCAAAAATAAGTTTGACTTACATTATAAGTTATAAGATAAAATGTACAATTTATTTTTTATTTGAAAGACAATAATAAGTTACAATAATATTTTCTATATTGATCTCAGTCAAATTATTACTGTGACTTTGACAATACGTCCGTGTGTGGAAAAACTTCGTTTCACGTCAACTCTTGTTAAGGGTGAATATTTAAAACTCTGGCAGCATTTTGGGGGAAAATGTTTGATAGAAGAACTCTACGAGTCAACACTCTTACCTTGGTGTATTTTAGAAATTTCTTTTGAAATCAGCAAGCCTTTATTTTTATTAATAATTTCAAAACATTTTTTAAAAATTAATGCTCAATTTTATTTTTTTAGAAAGATCAATACTGGAATTTGCAACTAGTTCAAAAGTTTCTAAAGCATCTATGAGTATCAAACCTGAAATATCAAGCTTTTTAATACTTTCAACAATAACCGAATAATGTGTTTTAATATAAGTTAAATCGTTGATTATATTTCGATTCTAAGCGGAAAGATGAATTTATTGATTTTACAATAATGTGTGTTTTTATATTTATTTTTTATTTTTTAGTAAACCAAAGTTTTTCCCACAAAAGTCAAAGTGAATATTCGATTTCCTTCAACTGCAGCTTTTCCAGTTGAAAAGTGAATCTAGTTGGTAGTGTTGGTACATTTGGGAGGTCAAAATTTAAAACGCCCAATTGTTTTCAAAAGCAACAGGAAAAACAAACAACAAATCAAGGGAAAATGGGAATTTTTACGCATAACCGGTTATCGAAAATATCGATTTTGGTTTTTAGTGTAACTCTAAAAAAAATAACGATTATAGATAAATGAAATTTTCACTGACTATTTGAGTTAGCATTTACTCTACTCCATACAATTTTCAAAATATTTTGACTCGTGTTGAAGTATTTATAAGCATATGCAATTTTCGATTATTATTTGTTTTTTTTAAACTCATGTCCATTAAAAATGTGTTGCCAATTAATAAGCTAAGTTTTTCAAGTTTTCGTCAAAAAACTTGAAAATGTAATACAAGGTTTCTCGTACATTGTTATTAGTGGAAATTAAAAAAAAGCTGAGCTTATTTCTACAATATTCTTTTATAAGGGTTTGAAATTAGAATTTTGACAAATTTCTTAAAAATCACTAAAATTAACAAACTATTTTGAGTTAGAAAATAGAAGTACATAAATATGTTTCTATTTATATCTAAGATTTAAAAAATTTAATACAAGATTCCTTACAAGTTTTTTCTACCTTTACCAAAAAAAAAAAATGTCCACCGGAAGGTCAAATTAAATTTTTATGAACGTTTGAAGTTGACATTCTTACAACATGGATATTCACTTGATTTGATTTATCGTATAGTGATTTTCTTATTTTGCTGTAATTCAAAAACGAATTACCGTAGACACTTGAAATTTACACCAAATTTTTATTTCATCAATTCATATACTTGACGAAATTGTCAAAATATTTTGACTCGTTTTAAGCTGTTGGCGGACATTTTCAATTTTCATTTTTTTTTCATTTTAACCCTAAAACAACCCGGGACTCAATTCGTCATAAAAGGTTATACTGGGACTCAGTTCGTATGCAGCCAGTACCCCCCGTTCTTTTATATGTTGAAGCTGTAATGGTTTATTAGGTAACATTTCATGATAATATAATAGAATTCTATAAGGAGATTTCAAAAATACCCTTTTCCGTTGTTAATTAAATAGTTTTTTCATTAAAAATATCCATGATCTTTTCTGCGATCCGATGAATCACATGAAGAAACACGAACACGATTTCATTAAAATGGTTTTAAATTGTCGCCAGTCTTAACCATATGTGGGGCTGCATCGGATAATATTAACCAAACTTTTTCGTCGTTACCTCCCTCTGGCAATAATATCCTAAAACAGTTATTTACAAATTTTGCTATGGTATTATTATTTGTCTTTTCAAGAACTTTTGATGCTAAAACATACGGTTTTGATGTTGAATCTGCATTTAATTTTCCAACAATTAAGTTCGCAACATATTTGCCTCGTGGGTCAGAAGTTTTAAGAGTATAATAATTTTCAAAAATGTATTAACTAATTTCCTATGTTTTTTCGTATTTTTTTAAAAACATCTGTGTAACCTTTGATTACATAATTCTTCCTCAGGGTACTTTTATCCGGTGTATGTAGACGAGTATATTTTTCAAAAAATGATCTGAAATTGGGATTTTGTAATTTATGCAGTGGTATGTTAGAAGTAATAATCGAAGCTGAAAAAAATTCTTGGAAAAATACTGATTGATTTTCACCTAATGTCGACTGTTGGTTGACAAATGTTTGTTCAGAAGTCGGAATATTTTTCGTGTGAAAATGACTTAACATTGTGCTGATCGATTTGAAACTTTTTTCTACTACAACTACTTTATTACAATACTGACGAAAAACTGAATTATTATTCCATGCTTCGAATACCTCAACCGATTTGTTATACGGTTCAATCCATTTTCTAGGTGATGGTAATTTTGAACTTGGACACTTTGGCATTGTAAAGTTACAAACACATACACTGTCGCATAAAATGAACACGTCTTTGTAATACGTTGGTCGTTGACTATTATTGCCGAATGTATACCCTCAAACCTATATAGTCTTCAGTCTATCGTGTTCCGTAGTATTGACGATAAGTCGATAATGTTAGTCGAAGTAGACGAGATAAAAATATCTGATGATAGGAAAACCAGTACGCAGTGTATAGGTAACCGACCTACCAACTAATAAGCAATAAATAATAATGATACTCTGATATAATGATATTTTCAAAAATATTATCGATTTTTGTGTTGTGGAACAAATGTATAATTCTACGTAAAATTATTAAATTAAATTAAAATTGTTCATTTATACGTATTACGCAAAAACATGTGGTTTTATGGAAAACATGCACTTGTACAAAAAATATGCGAAATAATGCAAAGTTTAAATGTGTAATATTATTTATTTAAGTATGATTGATGAAAATCCATTCACTGGATGTAATTGCTCGTACAAATACGAACACGCATTGTATATGCAAAATCCGGTCTGTACTTTAAACCTTTACCTAATTAATCTATACACTGCAGGAGGAGCAGAAAGACCTGGCAAATACTTTTGTTCAAATAAATATTAAAATTTTTTAAATATACAATACACAAATTTTGATGGTGTAAACATTTATTTAAGTCAATAGTAGTTTATTTTTTACTATTTTATACTTTTATAGGCTAAAGATATTTTGTCGCACGTTTATTGTTTTTTGCTATTTCGTGCAGGTGATTTCTATGTTCACAATATGAAATATAAAAAACATTTAGACTTATTTAAAGCTATATATTTATAAACTTCAATCCTATTCACACTTTCTATTTCTTTCTGTTTTATAATTTATAAGTTTAAACACCAAAATAACAATATAATGCGAAGCCTTGTCAAAAATATATTTAACCTACCGTATAACTACATCTAATTAATCTGTATACAGGGTGTGACGGAAAAACCTGGCAAATGAAATACGTAACTTTTGTCCTGATCAATATTTAAACATTTACTAGTATTTTAAATAATCTACAGGAAAATATTGATGGTAAAAATATTTATTCTAGTCAAGTAGCCCATTTTTTCGTAATTTATAAAATATCAATATTTATTTGGAGTAAATTCATTTGAAAGGTAATAACTTTTTTCAAATTTTCTGACATAAGTATTTTTCTTAAATTGTTTACTATCCGTACAATTGTTGTCAAACAAATTGTATTTATCTGGTGACATGCATAATCATTATTGGTGTATTTTTTCCTTTTTAACAAAAATTCAATTAGGCTATTTACAGTTGATTTTAATGAAATGGGTAGGGATCCCATTCGTTATGTATTTGTATGAAGTGTTTGCCGGCTTGAAAGTTCCCTAATATATTATGTACCCCTTTTTAAAATTATTTCAAAAATGTAATGTTTTGTGATCATATAACATATTGATATTACAGTTTAAATGATGTAATAGTTAAACAATAAATCCTATTATTAATTGTTTTAACTGGGTACTTGTATATATTAGTTTTGACTATTGAACGTCCAGATTATTTCAAAGAGAGGATAAAGAACACCGAGGCCAAAAATATAATTTAAATTATCAAAAGACTACTAAGAATGTGTATAAGAAATATCACATAGGTACTTATTTAATTTTGTAATTGGTAATAATATGTTAACATACAGGTCCTAAAATCCAAATTTAAATATTTTTTCAGGTACAAGAAACCTAGTAGCTGGTACTTATTTATAAAGTAAAAATAAACTTTTATATGGTTGGATTATGACTTTTGAATTTTTGTGGGACTACGCCCTCACCTCCCCTTAATTAAAATCTATGCAAACAATTACAAACACGGGGGCGTATGATTTAAAATGTCCGTATACGACGAATAAAAAAATTAATTCGGCTCCCTAGCCTGACCCCATACAATCATCCCGTGCACAATTCAGAATTAATTGGACGAACCGCTATGTATAAATAATAGTATTTTTATTCCTATACTACATTATATTATATTTTCTGCGTCATTAAAAATATAAGGTGGAGTGGTGTAAGTGCCTAGCCGGGGTAAGTGCAATTTCAGATTTTACGGCGAGAAAAATAAAGTTTATCGCACTCACATCAATAATGGCAATCAACCCACAACACAATGGGAAATCAAATATGTAGTTTGCAGTACGTTTTTCCGTTTTCCGTTTTCTGCTATTACAGAGTCGATGTTAACAATTATTGCTTCATATCACTCGCGTTTCGAACAGCAGACTTATTATCTCAAGTTTTTTTTTTCGGTTATTCAAATTTATTCTTCAGGCTTATAATTGAGGTGAGTTTTTTTATTTTAAATTGATTTAATATAATAACAGACGTCAGCTCAATTATTTAAACAGTACATTAATAACAATGATCGGTTTATACAATAAAGTTTCGATTATGATACATTAAAACATAGTTGTACAATAATATAACGAAAATTAGAGGCTAATACTAAAACTACCTGTGCAACTCGGTAGTAAGTTAATAACAATGGAGGAGAGAGAGAAAATAGAGAAAATGTATTTTTATTTAAACACGCTCGTGTTATATAATAATAATATACATAATATTTTTAATCGAACTCATTGGATATAAATATTATAATTAATGACATTTTGTCGAGAGTATAATTTTTTTTTTCTTATTGTTCATTAAAGCTTCGGCAGCATCATATTAGGGCTGTAGCCACCTGTAGGACTTAAGGTATACGTGATTTTGCATAATTTTAATAAATCGTTTCATTTTTTTAAAAATTGTCTATAATATACATTCGAATGAATATAATTACAATAGATTTATTAATTTTTTCGATTTTTCTTCCATTGTACAACTATTTTTTCTTGAGATTTCTTCCTTAAGTTTTTGTTGGGGGGAGAGTTTATAAATAAATATATTTCGCTTTGCAGTTTTCATAATACATCAATTACTATATTATGAACAACGAGCCACATGAAATTGATCTTTTAAATGTCGATGGTATGACTCAGCTGTATTTGTAGTCCGTAAACCTCATCATCGGGGATTTCAGCCCAAATTTTAGATAGATATATTCTAGAACCAATGTATGTTTCTAAAATGTAATCACTACACTTTAAAATTGTTTGATCTTCAGGTGCGAATGCATTAAATCTGCAAAATCACCATTAGTTTTTGAACGATATGTAGTTCTAAATTTAATATCTGTTAGACTACTATATACCTACAATAAATTTTGGAGCTTTCATACGATACGATTTTTTTTTCTCATCTAATTTTGGCACTTATGTCTTCCACCGCATCATAGGCCATAAGCTTTGTAGATTCAAACATTACTACAACTATGTACCATTTAATCATTAAATGTTTTTCTCCATTTGTATAGTCTTGATACTCTTGATCAGCGGTTCTCATACTTTTTTGTTCGCGGAGCTCTTATGTTCCTAAAAAAAAATTACGGAGCCCCCAAAATTCAGGAATGTCTATTTGAGACAACAATAATTCATAGAAAATGATGTTGATTATAAAAAATATGTGGATTTATTAATAGTTTACAGTTTTAAACTTTAAAATAATACATATTGGTACTGTTCAAATAATAATGAATAGAAGTATAAAAATTAAAAATGTAATTAAGAAATAATATTTCTATTATTATTATATTAAAATAATAATTTAATAATTTGAATTTAATTAATACAGATAATATATGGGAGCCACGGAGCCCCTAGATTACTCTCGCGGAGCCCCAGGGCTCCACGGAACACAGTTTGAGATCCGCTGCTCTTGATGAATGAAGTGACGCTTTTTGGTCGGCAGTCGGTTCCGATTATCTCGTATAGTCCTATACTAGTATGGTATGTTATGTGTTTCCTTTCTTTTTCGTTGCATGTCCATTCAGTCATCAAATGTTTTACTGCGAGTTTAACTCCGGATCAGTTGCATTCCGTATTTCCGTCGGTGGTTGGTTTTTCATCGGGTGTCCATGTGTGAGGTGAGTGTGGCCGATTCTCAGTAGGTCTATTGTTATTTCTGTTTTTCTAGATGTTTTCGGAGGCGTAACACGTTTCCACCAAAAGTGTAACTTTCCCTTTTCCCCCATTACCCGTTTTCACCAAAACTCAAAAGTGTACCTTTCCCTTTTCCACCAATACTCGTTTCCACCAAGACAAGTTCTATATACTACGCTTATAACTTATAAGTTATATATTGAAAGCTGTTAAAATGTAATAAATTAATATACAACATAATAAAAATGTACAAATTTAATAAAACAAAAAATATACAATAAAATGGTATAAAAGTTAGAGCGAGACAGCTATAGTAATAATATATATGTTCCGGTATTAACCAATTTTTTTTAACCTATATTGTATTTAATACAATATAATACACTAAATGTATTAATTGAAACAAAATATTGTTTTAAATTACAAGTAAGTGCTATCTATATCATACAATTTTTTAAACAAATATCCACTAATTATTATAAAGTAACATTCTAATGTTATATAATACTATTAAATTATTTTTTTTTTTTATAAAATTTATACATTTGACAATTTTGACAATTTTGACTATTTTGAGGTAACATATACATTTATATTATGTTATATATCAATTTATTACTTTTTAACAGCTTTTAACATAACTTATAAGTGTAGCATATAACTCTTCTTGGTGGAAACGAGTATTGGTGGAAAAGGGGAAGGTACACATTTGGTGGAAACGGGTAATGGTGGTAAAGGGAAAGGTACACTTTTGGTGGAAACGGGTACCGCCCGTTTTCGGTAGTGGCCCGGGATTTATGTTTTTTTCAATTTCTCGTAATTTATTATTTCGTTTAACCATATCTATAGAGAATAGTATTATATATATGATACATAAAAATAACAAAAGTTGTAAACAAATATTTGTATTACTATTAAGGTATATGACTCTCGGCTAATAATAATATATTTATCGGGGATTGTGCCATCAATTATTTTTGAGTAATTTGAAATGAGAAGAGTGTTTTGTTATGCTCACCTATATATTATTATAATGGTTAATTTCAAACGATATGATACTAATGATATAGGAATGAATCATATCAATATAACATTTCAATAGTTCAACTAGAAACTTGGCATATGAATAATATGTTTCTCCAGTGTTTAATGTTTGTAGATTTAGTATTTGAAAAATTTGATCGTAACCACAGTGGCTAAATATATTGTATATTTATGTGAAATAAAACGAAGGATTTTATCTTGTAGTTCTTCGACTTGTTCGCAATGCGTTTTATCCCTGTTTTCCACATACGTATACAGGCATACTATCTAGACGAGGACGAATATGCGGGTAGCCTAAAGGCTTAAAAAGGCAGGTACAGGGATCTCTGAAATGTACACAGTTTACTAATATTAACCATGCCATTAAACACCGACTTAGCCGCCAGTGAAGTTGTGCGGTTTTATGTCTAGTTTGGGTTTTAAGTTATATTTACGCGCTTAATTGTCAAATAAATATCAGTTAATGCTGATTATGCTCTTCCTCCGTGTAACAATATGACCAACGAGGCAACATGCGACAGTCGTTTGTGGATAAGTGCGACATGACATGACGTACATTAACTTGTATACAAAAAAAGTCAGAAGATAGTGTAAACATAAATTGTTTGGTAAAGTTTTGTGAATTATTTTGATTGTTGTTTTTTAAAAAAAAAAAAGCTATACAAATTGGAGAGTGAAGTGAAATGTATAAAAATAAGTAAGGAAATGTTTTAAATCACTTTTAGGACGTGTTTAGTATGTACCGAAAATGAAGTGAAAAAAAATTTAATTTTAAATAGTTGTTATTTATAAACTGTTTAACGGCTCCTCTGAAAACGTATAGTATTAAAATTATTTGGTATTAAGCACTCCCCCAAGATTATAATATATCAGTGATATTTATATTTTTCAACGGTCCGCATTTTGCACTTACCCGTTGTCAAGGGACAAGTGCGACATTTTTATTTATTTTTAAATTTTCAACCGTAAAAATGTCTTATAAATATTTTACGCAATTTCGACGTTGCGGTATACTTAAATCGATACAATATTGCAACAACCTTCATGACTGTTGGTTAAATATTTCCCAAGAAATCACCAGTTGAATGGTTGAACTATTATTCAAAATCGAGTCGCTGCTGTTCGATTTACAAGAATATCGTTATCGTATTGGTTAGGTAGTGAATATTTTATACCGCGATGGGCCAATTCGAATTTATTATTCAACATGTTATACGCGCAAGGTATTTAATAGTTTATTTAGCACAGAGCTTTACGACTTTTATCGGATGAATTACCTGCAGTAGTATATTGGGCAGTCAATTTCTCGGCGAACTAACGAGTGTTTCGTACGCATCGGATGAATATTTCCAGACCTGATAACAATATGATAACAATACACCGGAATACATATTTTATTTCGATTTGTATTGCAATAGTATAATGTGCACATTTCAGCGTTACTTTTATTTTGTCCGTGTTTTTATGTGTAAAATGTAGATTTAGCTCGAAAACCTGAGGAACAGAAACAAATATGTGTATTATGTTTTGTGCTTTTTTTAAGTGTCGGTGGAAAAAAAAATTGTTTTTCCGTTGCCAACAAGTCGTGGGCACATGACGATGATTTAAATGTACTCTTGCGTAAACACACATGCTTCGGAGTTAAAAATTCGCCCATAAAACATTTACATTGACTATGTATCGAGAAACGTTATAAATCAAATTCTAGTTTGTTGTTTCTAAATTAGATGCATTATACGATGATATTATGTTGTTTACTCTACGGAAAATCACGAATTATGTGGCCGGGACGGACTAATCGTGATAAACAATAATATTGTTATTCATTATTACCGTGTGTACTTACGAAATACTTTATAGATCGGGTACATTTTCTTTCACGTTTTTCGTCGCAAACATTATCAAAAAATCATTATGAACATTTTACAAAAATTTCTCATTCTTATAAATCCACGGACATTCGATAATTATAATTTATATTTAAAACTGTGTACTTGACTTTTGCCGCGTTTGGCATTTGCCCATTTTAATATATTATTGTACAAATGTGCATTTCTAACTATTGTTATACAATTTGTATTTTTACTTCAGTATATAGCGTTCAGTGTAAACGTTGTCCTACTTTTATTGATTTTCCCATTATTCGTTATATTTTATTGATCGATTTATTTCCACGATTTTATACTAACTGCTTTTTAAGTGTAGTTTTTATTAGTTTTTACCCAATTATTACAAATTAAATTATCTTATAAATTCTCAGAACCAACATAAATTAATATGAATTGAAGGACAGTTTTTAAAACAGTAAAATACGAAACAAAAATGTTGGTCGTTGAAATATAACGGTAAAAAAGAAAAAAGTATTTAGTGTTCTGGAATATAAGGAAAAAGTAATTTTAAAGTACACTTGTCAAATATTACTATAGTAACTATGGTAACTACCAGAAAGTTTTATGAAAACCAAGCATTGTCATAAACTAGTTACAATACTCGAGCTATGGTAAAAGTCAAGTTAATTTCAATTTTTTAGAATTTAATGTTCATTAATTTATTTTTTAAATGAACTGATTTTTATTGTTATAAACTTAATAATAATAACGACTTACTTTTAAACGAATCCAAGTTACGTTAATTTTTAAATAAATATTATAAAATTATTATTGATAAAGCATATTGTATAAACATTTGCTTTTTGATAATTGACTATTTATGTGAAAAAAATTAACTAAATTGTAAGTTTCCATAAAACGTGAACTAAAAAAAAATTAGATTAACTGTATTAACTTGATTACGTTTGAATATGTTTTCTATCAACTGACTTTAACTCAATTAACAATTATCATAAGCTTGTCCAGGATTGATGAAAATAATATTTCTGAACGGAATATTTTGAATTTCTTAATTTACACTAAAAGTCTGCACAATGTATTGATTAAGGGTGTCGGTGCCGGTCTTTTCAATTATCCGCAATTCTATACAATTTGAAAATTATATTTTATATTTTAATTGCTACCCTAATTATGATACTTTTCCACTAATCCACCACCCGATAACTCTTTAGGGAGGGCGATGAATTCTCACCGCGCGTTGATACGTCGAATTTTCATAGTTTTTTTTTTCTATCTGAAAGACGAGAATTTGTTTCAGGTCGGTTTAAAGTCTGAATTTTCATTTTACTTGAATAGTGCTAGAAAAATACGTTTGAAAAATAAAAAACATTGTGCATTATTAAAATTCATGTTATAGCTTCTATAAAATTATAATTTTTTTTAAAACGGGCTTTGGTCTGGCCTGCAAAATTATCTGTCATTTTAAGCAAAAATAAAAATTTAACGAATTCCTACAATTATTCTACAAGGCGTGAGGGTTGTGATTTTTGCCTGCAAGAAGTGTATTCGTACTAAAAAAAGCACCGTCTTTGACCCTGAAAATGCTAAAAAATGGAAAATAAGAGTTTCACCTTTGAAGTACCCGCCATCGCTGTTATATATGAAACGAATAAATAAATAGGTACTTGGAATGCATTGTCTCGGAACATCTAAAAAATAATGCACTTTGCATTGAAACCACTCAAAATGTACTCATAACAATACTTAAAAATATATGCCTACACGTGAAAAAAATATTAATCTTAATACGTGTACAGTGCGAATGGTCGCGGGCAACGAGAATATTATTGTTTTATCACTTGACTCATTCCGTTTTAAATTGTATTGTTTCTTTTCAAAATTCTATACGGTTACCTACGACCTGGCACACACTGTCGCTTACGGCAGAACAATGACATTTTTTAAAAATTTTTTATCGATCAAAAATAATTTTTACCTAATATACATAATAACTTTAACTTGATGAAAACTAATACAGTTTAGTAATATCGGGGCTGTTATTAAATCAATCGACAATGGTTGTCAAAAATATTTGTTCGACCGTCAACCTCTGATCGAAACGATCGATTAGATCGTTGTTTTTCCGTTAATGTTATTTTCAAAAGCTAATCATAGATTAAAATGCGATTTTCGATCGAGTTTTCGACGAAGTATCGAAATGTTTTCACTTAATTTCGAATTATTCCACGAGAAAACGCTGTATTCGGCTGCTAACAATAAATTATTTACAAAGACTGGCTACTCGATGAATAGTTAAACACAAAGTAAAAATAGAAAATATTTTGATCGCCAAATGTGTGTAATAATAAAAAAACTTATAAGAGGTAAGTTATTTCGTCGAAAAAAGTTAATAAATTAAATTGTCAATAATTTATTTGACAAATAATAAAATGTATTTAGCAACTCTGTCTGTGATGTACTTAAGTACTTCAATAAATAATTGAGTCTTCTAGAAATAACTATATCGATATATATATGTTACATCTGAAATCTTTTAATTATAAAAAATAAAAATATAGGTATTTTCTTTTTAACTAATCCATTGTGCAAGGACTCAGTGCGTTTGAACCATATATTTTTTACAATTTTACTTAATATTTGTATTAAAATTGTCCACATCTATATGGTAACATTTTCGAAATATTTTTACTCTTTTTGAGCCATTGATATTTTATAGCCTCAAAAAATTGTTTTTAAATTACTCTGGTTAAACACTTTTCCACTCAGTAAAACAACTTTTAAACTTAGTTTTTCATAAGTTAATTTAATGGGAGTTCAAAAATATTAAAGATACAAAGGTATTTTTTATATGCATTTAAAGTTCAAATTTTTTCTTACGCTGATGGTTCTAATATAAAAAAAAGTTCAAATTTTAACGAAATTCATCAAAATCTCGTAGATGTTCAAATTGATTTTTCAGTTAGAATTTGATTTACCTATGAATTCAAACATCAATACACATCCATTGCAACGACTTTCTCGACGACTACAGTACAACTAGCTTTACCCACTTGTTCACCTTTTTTGATTTTTGTTTTTTTTTTCTGGTCAAAACAAAACGCTTCAATGTCAATATTAGCGTACAGGTGTTTAATTTAAAAAAAAATATTTTTTTGATATTTTACTAAATTAAATTAAGTTATAATATAATTCTGACATTTTCAAAAACTTTATGAATTTGGTGTTCTTCACCCGCTCTCAGGATTTCGAATAATTGCTCAGGTGCGAGTCATGATTTTTGTTTTTATTATAGCTTAATAATTTCTGTTTACTTCTAAGTTCTGCGAGTTATTGGAGAGTAGAGAATAGTCAATGAACTTTTGACCACATGTTGCGGTTTTTCGTAATTCACTTAAGCTATTAAAACCCAAAATTATGTCGTTCATTGTTGTATTCTTCTATAATAAATATTTATTGTAATAGACACTACTTTTTATTTTTCTTAGTCCAATTGATACCAATACTTTGTGTACCAATCTTACTGGTAGTTTAGGTACCTTAAAATCTCTACTCAAAATATTTATATCGGTACAAATAATTATATATATTTATCATTCGAGACTTTGACATAGTGAGTCTATTTTTATATTGTCCCGCTGATTAAGGTGCAAATGATTTGTAACTTTCACGCCTTTATCGATTGTATATATTAATTTAAAGCCGACAAGTTAAAAAGTTAATTTCATTTTGATGTTTTAATTATTAGTTAGTTTTGGGTTTCCGTTAATTTAACTGCGAACTTAACTTATACCTAATTCCTCTTTAACTGGAGTGAAATCAACAAATTCAATTTTAGTTTTATGAAATACGGTCGATTGCTTGCGTTTCCAATTTAGTATATTTCATCACACAATCGATTTCGTTTTCGTGTCAAAAAATATTTCTAGTAATGTTCGGCGTGAATTGTTTTATTTTTACTGACGAAACACTTCAATGAAATACTACGCTATATATTATATTGTGTCATAAACACTAAAAAGGTTTGATAGTTGATAAAAAAAAAAATGAAGTTCAAAATAAGCTAGTGGAATATAATACAAACAAAAATCAAACTCGTTTTTCTCGACAAAAAGTTGAAAAAAATTGTGTTAGTAATTCTCTCACCGGTGATGGCCAGTTGTACTCCAGTCATGAGCCAGACCGACTCCACTCGCGTACATTGCCCTCATATAATATTATATCACGACAGCACATAATATTATAATATGGTTTACTACTAAGGGGACGTGACTCTCAAATAAATATTTCGTTATTTTTATTTTGTTTTACGGGCGAAGGTGTACGACAATATTAGTTCCTATATACCTGCAGCTATTACCAATATAATATAGTTCCAATACAAATTATTGACAACAAATTCGTGTGCACGCAATTATTACAAATCGATAGAATCGAATGGTTCGTGACACGCGCGCGTCGCTATATATAATAATAGAAATATTGCAAAAAACTATATCATCACGATTACCGATTGCGGAGGTTTCGCTAGTAAGGGTTATTGCACGTGTGGCCCCACCGCGCGATGATGGTGTCCGGTGGACAGTGTTTTAAAGTACCCGCTCGAGTAAAAGTATTCAAAAATTAGGTGTTGTACAGGAAACCCTTGTGATTGAATATCGATAAAAAAATAGAATAAATTATAATTTGCCGCCGACGAAAATTATTTTGAAACAAATTAAGTACTTATTGTAAATTACCCACTGGATTGTAAGAAAATGATGGCTAAAATGACTTTTTAATTCTAAACGACGATAAATGCAAAATTTGTATAACGTTTTACAATAATTGTAAGTATCACGAGGCGAATTGTTTTGTGCAAATGTCAGCTCCAGCTGATTCGAACGTTTTCAAGTACTCGGAAAAGAATTTTAAATGAACATTTTGTATCAAATTTATATATTTGAAAAAAGTACTTCAACGAAGTATTTTGAATAGGAAAATACCTACCTGTACATACTTTTTTAAAGTAACTGTATTTAATGTTTTTATGTGATTTTTAGATCTTTTGGTTATGGAATAAACTACTTATGTGGGGCCTTGTTTAAATTTTCAATCCTTAGCTATAAAAATTGAACATTTCATAAACTTTAAGCAACAAAATAGTTTATAAATTTTCAATTTGATAAATTTTGTCAAAACGTCAACTTTAAATGTTCATGAAAAATTATTTTTAGAATTACTCTTAACTTTTTTAAAATGTATTCATGCAAAAACTTACGAGGAACATTGCATTACAACACCAGCGAAAATTGTTTTATCGATATTTGTTTAAAAAAAAAAAAAAAAATGAATAGTAATCGAAAATTGCATGTGTCTATAAAAAGTTGAAAAAAAATCTCAACATGCGTCAAAACAAGATTTTATCGAAAAACGATTTCGCGTACAAATTCCGTTGCTACTTAATCTTTTCTTTGTTTGTCCCGGCGCTTTATGAGACGACTTTGTATTTTAAAATTTGACCTCAAAAATGCACCAACTAGATTCACTTTCCCGGCGGAAAATATATGTACTGAAGTTTAAAATCCGAGCATTTTTTCGACAGCATAATATCGCGTACGCAGACAAAAACAAAACAAAACACACACACACATAATTGTAAAATCAATACGTTCATCCCTCTTCAAAAATGTTCACACATTTAAATATTATGTCTCGACGAGATTTGAAGATGCAGATTTTTTCAATTTATCTCACAACAAATTTTTACTACAACAGTAACTGTTCGAAACTATTGGTATGGCGTTGCTATATTAGGTGTACTTAAAATAATACCGTCCATATAATATATATTCTTTTACCGAATTCGTTGTTCGTCACTATAATATATACTATCCACTCGTCCGTTTGAGTAATATTTGTTACTCAAAATATTATTACGTTTGAATTCGAAGTCATCTATTACAACTGCTGCAGTGTGTACCCGTAACGCTGTCCCGCTGAAATTGGAATTGGAATTGCGTTCCGTAAAATAAAGATTATTGCTAGGTATTATTATAAATAATACAATGCGCGCTTCGGCGTAATAAACTTCAACCGGAAAACCCAGTTGTTGAACCCTTAATCGTATACATATAGGTAGGTACGGGTAGGTATAGGTAGGTAGGTATGTATATATAGTTAGTCAGTATTCCTGCGAGGGTAGTTTGTATGCATAAAATCAGCGCACCTACCCCCGTTATACGTGTGTGTATTGGGTTCCCGAGGCCAAAACAACACATTTCTCCTCTAAAATATATAACGTCATTATTGCCGTCGGATAGACGCCATCGCATAAATAATAATTACTTTCACATACGAGACGCGCCGCGAATCCGCAGGTTGCTGCAGTACCCATCGCGTGCACACATAACATTTTAATATAATAATAATTTATTTAGCCTTTTTTCCAGGAAAATGTCTGTTCGACGCGCCAATATGACGTAGGTATAGGACGTATTTGAACGTTTTAATATTTTTCACCCGTCACGTACTGTAATTATTATTATTATTATTATTATTACGTTTAATTTGTTTTTAGATTACAAACAATAATGTTATGATAATTGCGTTCCCCGACAGCTAAAACCTTTTGCGATGAAATAATAGCTCGAAGCATATAATATAGCCGGTGGGTGCGCGCGTAAATCGAATGCTGAGGACGAGCTGAGAATTTTTTTTCAATTCACTCGCGGGTACGCTAATGTTATGCATTAATAAGAAAAAGTCAATTTAATTTTGGGTAGACTTAAAGTTGAGTATTATCTAAGTTTTGACACCCGATTATTTATGATGTTTTGTCGAGATGAAAACATGTGTTTTTTTTCAGTTTGTACCGGGTGATTCCTTTAACATTTTGAAAATATTTTTTTCCGACATGTTTTAGAATCGTTACAGAACAACGTTTTAAGTTTTAACTGAAAACTTATCTTTTAAATATGATTTTTTATCTTCATCATTTTTTAGTTTTTAGTTTGTATACAGTTTTAATTTCATCTTCGATGGTAGAATATTTTTCTGAATATTTCGATTTATAAAAATTGAATTTAGTATAAATTCTACTTAAAAGCTGGATTTATATAGCACTTATTAATTATTATAATCATCAAAACAAACTCCAAAAATAGAGCTTAAATATTTCATTATAAGCACTTCAAAATATTAAAATAAGCAATAAAAGAGTGACAAAACTATCAACAATTTTTTTCCATACTATCGATTAATTTTTAAACTTAGAAACATAAAAAAAATTAAACTCATCTTTAAAAAAATCTAAAACGTTTTTATAAAGCCTTTTTGAATTTTGAAAACATTTTGACTTCTTTATTATACTTCTTATACCTAGACTTCCTTAAAAAATATCTGTTAACCGAAAAAAAAAATATGAATTTGACCGATTAGTTTACAAGCGAGTAAATAAAAGTGTTTTTTAGTATGAATTATGATTCAAAGAAGATCAATTATTTTTAGTTCTAACCTTATCATGAACAAATTACAAAACCAACAAAAAAAACTAGAAATGAACTAAAATTTCTAGGTTTTGTCGGGTGCAAAGTATCATTGTAAATCATAATTAAGCAGAGATATGTATAAAACCAAAAATAATCAGAAAAACTGGAAATGAGCATTTTTGTTAAAAAATTGTTGATAAACGCAAATAAAAAAGCACTTTTAAATTGAATAATAATTGAACATACCTACATATTGAAACATGACATATTGACATACACTTCCATAGCGCTCTGTTAAATCTTATGTCAAACCATACAAATAAACAAAAATACTATGAGTCTCGAGCCCTGCTTATAAATAATTTATAATATTTTATTATTATAATTATTTAAAGTATTTGATGAACGGAATAGGGGACCAACAATATGCGGCCATGCGGGGTAACTGTCTCCACTCATCTAAAATTTTAGTTCCAAAATATATTTTTCTATGTATCCGAATACCTCGAAAATTATTCTGCTTTCAGAACATAAAATTAAATCTGTATGTTGTCGTCCAAAAAAGTAAAAAATTTATTATATTTTGAGGATAAAAAATATTTAAAAATACTCTTTTTGTTTTTAAAATGTTGTTTTTTAATGACTGGAAACCGTTAAAAAAAATTTATACTTTTCAAAATTTGAGTGGTTTATGATAAAATAAAAAATCACCCGGTACAACACTAGCTTAGGAACTTAATTTTTGTGCCAACTCAAAATAGTATAATCAAGGGTTCATACGCAGTACTATAACATTGTTTTTGTTTAGTATTTCGTTGAAGTTTTTCGTCACTAAAAATAAAAATAACTCACACCGAACATTACGAGTATAATATTTTTTTGACACGAAAACGAAATCAATCGTGTACTTAATATAAAATAAAGCAAATGAAGTTGGAAACTTAGGTATTAATTAGGTATTATTTTGTTGATTCCGAGTCAGTTAAAAAAAACAATCGGGCTAGTTCAGTCGGTTTAGTTAAATTGACTAAAACTCAAAGTAACTGCAATTAAGTTAGAAAATTAAAATTAAATCAACCCTGAGCTTCGAGAAAATGTACCTATATTATGAAAAATTGTTTTTCTCTCTCTTGCCTATACCCATTTATTTTAATGACCAATATTTTTTCTAATATATTATTACAATCTGGTAATATCTTTTAAATTGTTAGTGATATTAGGTATACGTGTAAAAGCAAGTTGTGTGTTATTAAGGTTATACCTATATTTATAACTGTGCACGAAAAACGCGATATATAGTAGGTATATATATGGATTTAAGGCAATAAAACAATCATTAAATGTACATTTTAAAAACTTATTTGCGCGTAATTTCTATAGGTAATCACGCGATTACGAAAAAGCGATGTTTAACTACGTCAAATACCATTAGGTAATTATTGGTTTCGGACACTCTTAAAAGACTAGTCGATAACTTAAAAATAAGATATGTTAATTCGAACTGCTCACAAGGACCGTATTTAAGCTCCGGAGAGTCTTACAAAATGTTTGTTTCCCGAAAATGATACGTTTCGTGTGAAATTGTTCATATTTTTTCCAAAACGTATTTAGTCCGGAAAAGATCCAATGCTTTGCAGAAAACTTTTAAACCTTAAAAAAAAAAAAAAACATTAAAAGAAAAAGAAACCAGAAGTGTGAAGAATTTACAAACAATATAAGAATATTTTCTTGATTTTTTCAATACCCTTAGATGTTGTTTATACCAATTCAAAATACCCTAAACGGAAAACCTGCAGTACAAAAAAAAAAAAATGAAAATATAGAAAAAGTAAGTATTGAGGCCCCCGAATTGTCATTATTTAAAAATAATTGTTTACAACATTAATAATTATTTAATTCTTAAAAAAATAACATGTGACGTTCTGTTACTTAAACCTTTCAGTGGATGTGCTGGCGAGGGGGCTAAAACCCTCCATGCACTTCCCCCCCATCCAACCGTAGATCCTTGTCTGTCATCGTATAATGCATAATATTATATCCATTCGCGTGTCACATAAATAGAGGTTAATAGTATTTTTTATATTGTTTTCATCGATCACAGAACTTAATTCGTGAGATTTGAAGGCACGAATATTTTTATCCAAACCGAGTGCTATAGACCTGCAGTGTTTCTCAACAACCATACACAGTATAGTCACTCGGCAATTCGAAATTCAGAGGACAGAACTACAAATTCGATTTATTGAGGTTTCTGATTTGCCTAGTGTTCGAGTGATCGAGGAGAAAGAATAAATAATTCGAATTAAAGATAGGCAGGTGAAAAATGTTGATACATACCTACGTTGTACTCATTGTTTATTACTAGGTCTGTGAATTTAATGCACTATAAAACCTTAAAAAATGCATTAAAAATGTCAAAATGCAAAATATGCACTTAAAACGCAAACAAAAAGGAATATAAAATGCCAAAAATTATAGTATAAAATTTATTAAAAATGGTTTTTAATTTAATTTTTTTATTTATATTAATATTGGATACAGGATATTAAACATTAGTACAAAAAAGTGTTTAAAAAGTATTTAAAAAAAAAAAAAAAAAATAGTACAAATGTTGATTGAATTTGATTTGACGATATGCCACAATAACTTATCTAAGTTATCTAGTTGTCTAGCAATCACCTTATTTTATCGAATCGTTATCTTTGCCTAACCCGTATATAGCGTGTGGCTAGTGTAAAATATTATTTAATAAAATATAAATTTGACATAATATATACAGCCCGTGTAAAATAAAAAAAAAAGTTTTCAAACAAGTCAATTGTTGGAAATTGATTAAAAATACTAAAAAATGAACTAAAAAAGTAAAATATGACCTAAAAATACGAAAAAATGACCTAAAAATTAAAAAACGTCAAAAAATGCAAAAATATTCAAAATAAAAGTTTCATAGATGGATTCGTTATTACATAATTCAAATTATGTACTCGCAAAGCTATGTCTTACAATCACCAAAAAAAAATGCACTTTCCTATGAATTCACAGCCCTATTTATTATACATTTTAGTGTATCAAATTATTTATTTCATTGTTTTATTCTTCATACATTCATTCATTTGCCATATACATTAATATTATCTGTTATCGAGGAAATCTGTTTGATTGCGAGTACGTAAAATGGGTTATTCATATTGTGTACATATCTTTATATATAATCGTGTTTAAAGAAATTCGTATTACAGAGGTTCTGGCAAAAAAAAATCGAATTGTAGAGTGGTCTCCCAACTACAGACATTTCGAATTATCGAGGGGACCATATACGTTCGATTTATGGAGTTTTTCGAAAGACGGAGGTACGATAATTATCTAGTGACGACTGCGTAGGGTCGCATGTATTAAATGCACCAATTATAAATTCACTTAGTAGAAGGAATGCCGATGCCGAGAATCGGA
This sequence comes from Myzus persicae, assembly GCF_001856785.1. Lineage (NCBI taxonomy): Eukaryota > Metazoa > Arthropoda > Insecta > Hemiptera > Aphididae > Myzus > Myzus persicae. The sequence goes on from NW_019103958.1 coordinate 96,926, forward strand.
GCATTTCAGCTGCCCCAAATGTTAGATGACAGAAAAAAACACACACATCATTGTAAAATCAATATGCATTCACTCGCCATGTTCAGAATCTAAAATTAAGGGGCGGGGCGGGTGGGTAGCCCCTAACTGAACATTATTTTCAAAAAGGTCGCATAAAAATTAAGTAAACGTCTTGGATCGATCTGTTATAGACTTTATGTACACAGGGGACTGGTAAATAGTTGTAAAGTACGTTAGCCGACGCTGCATCAAATATTCCAGTCGGTGGAATGGTTGTGGGGGGGGGGGATCTGGACAAAGAAGCCATGCCGAATACGACAATGTAGAAAAATAAATATTGACCGCTTTTATGAAAGCGTTCTCCGAGAAGAACGAAAGTTTTAGATTGGACTTGGACACAATAATAAAATAATATTACATAAGTACACATCATAAACATATAAGTCGCTTGTAATAAATGAATACAAAATAAGAAAAGTTGTAAAAAAAGTTATATATTTTAGTGGGGCGTGTATTTAATGTCATTTAATATCCTGTCATATAATACCTAAGTATAAAAGTTATCTCCAGTGCAAACAATATACGAATTTAATTTGTATAAAGTTTTTATTTAATGGCCCTCCCCTTATAGAGATCCTGGCCACGTCACTGGTATATTATTTTTTTATTACTTAACAGTAAAACGTTTTTGTAAATATATATTTTCAAAGCTACATTTGTCCTTATTATCTGTACTTATCACTTAAATTAATGAAGTGTAAACTGTAAAGTGCCCAATGATATTGTCGTACCAGGTGATTCATTTATCATCATCGAATACTCATTGTTTCAAAAAATATAATTGTTTTTGAAAAAACAAAATTAAATACTTGGGTATAACTCATAAACTGCTTACCCCAAATTGTATCGAAATACTTACAATAATGTTCTGCCTTCGAAGATTTAATTTAAAAACTTAATGTTGTAGTTCAAAAAAGTAAGGCATTTTAAAAACTATGTAAGGATATCAAATATTTAAAAATAAAATTTTTTTTTTAAAAAACCTTGTTTTACAGTGACTTGAAACCATATCACAAAATTTGTTTTCAAAAACATGAATAACTTTTGAATAATGAGTGACTTAATTTAAATGAATCATTGTGTGTAAACGTTTTTAAAAGTATTGTAATCACGTTTCGTTGTACATCTATATCATATTGCTATTTTTTTTTCAAATTTGAATATTCTTTGAGAAAAACGTTTTAACAGTATTTTTTACGTAATTATATTGTGATCAAATTTAAAAAAAATTAAAACAATACTAAAATAATTTTTAATAATTAATGTTAACTAAATTAATATTTATCATAGTTTTTTTTTGGTAATTTTTTATTGTTGTAAAAAACTTTCATGATAGATACTATATGCATGTCTCGGAACTCCATAGCTCTGCATGGAGCTTTATATTATAATATACATACGCATTTTCACTGATATTGATTTTCTTAGTTATTATTTTTTATGAATACTGTCATCATTAATAGCATTATATTTTTATCGACAAATTCAAAAACAAAATTAAATACATATTGTGTTAATAATATATAATATATGTATGCACTATAAACATATAGATCATAGAACATATATATATCAAGAATAATTAATAGGGAATCATTGGAATAGACAAACAAACAGGACAAAAAGCGTCCTGAACGAATTTTGTCAGAACAACAGGACATACAGCTAAAATTAAGGACAATCCTGTAAAAAACATCTGGTCATCTTATATGGTCATATTAAATCATATGAAACTTTGATAGGTAGGTACACACGTCCGTGAGGTTTGCCCTGGAAAGTTTTTGAAAATTATGCCCGGAGTTATCAATATTAGTTTGCAAAGATTTGTGAGGCTATTTTAAAAATTTTTCAAGAGCAAATTATGTCAGAAATCGGACATGTTTGCACGAAAGGGCCGACTTCATGCAGCTCTTCTGCAAAGTCGGCCCGGAAAGTCTAAACCAGGTTTAAAACATTTTCTACGGTTACCAAGAGTTTGCAAGTCAATTCTCAGAATTCGAAAGTACCTAAGTTCTTCGGCCGGGACGAGCTTTCAAAATTCTATTAGCCCTTCACTATTTCAGCACTTAATATACTGCACGTTTAACTTCAACCCTAACACGACAACAGTTGATAACTAACTTTTCTTGGTTTTCTGTTTCAGATGTAATATATTATATTATAATTATCACGTATGATGAGTGATTACTGATGAATAGGCAGAGATGAGCTGACTTTGTCGTTTAAAAAATGTGATAAAGCAATGAGAGTATATATTTACCGGTAGGTATACATAACCGCAGGGTCCGAGAATCAAGTGAAAAATGCATAACCCTCCTCCCGCCTACTTTTAAAAAAAGCTGGGCACTGTACCGAAGTAAAAGAGTACAAGACACGGCTAGTGGTTTTCTGTTTACCACAATATGATTTACTGTGTTGTTTACCAATTATTAGTTTTAGATTTCAAGCGTAGAGAAAGATTGTATGGTTACTAACCTGTTGATTTTATAATTATATGTGTGTTTTTTTGTCTGTCGTCCAACTTTTGGGGTTTTAAAAATGCTCCGTTTTCCACTTATCTTTTCTGTCAGGAATCAAATCTAGTTGGTGCATTCAAAGGTTAGAGTAATTAAGCTTTTGAAAGCAGCTGGGGAAAATAGGGGTAATGGGAATTTATACAAAAGTTCCAATTTTGCTGCAGATATCGATTTATACATTTGGGTGTAATTAAAAACTAGTAACCGAATTTTCACCAAATTTGAATATGATTATTTTCCATACATGGTAAAATTGTCCAAGTATTTTGACCATCTTTGAACTATTTATGACCATGAGAAACTAACGATTTTATTTTTTTTCAATTTATTATTGTCGATAATTGTTTTTTTTTGCCAGATCAAAATACTTGAAATTGTAATACAGATACCACATTATATTATAAGGCTGTTAATAAAAGTTGAGCGAAATCCACAGTACTTACATGTTTATGATTGTCTGAAGTTCAAATTTTAATGGATGTTGTCAAAATCCCAACAATTTTTAAATTATTTTTTAGTCACAAATTCATAAACATTTTTTTCTTTTCATAGCTAGGTTTGAAAATTTGATAGAATGTTACTCAAAAGTTTTTGTTTTTATCGTACCTTTAACAACACCAAAACAATTTAGTTGAAAGTAACGCTTATCGGAGCCATCACCAAAACAAATTTTTTAACTATCAAATTTGATTATTTATTCGAGTGTGCTATACACGGACACTCTTAGAATCGTTTCTATTTTTCTAATATTTAACTAAATTCAAATTTAACACATCCGGTTCAAAGGCATACTCGGCAACTAGGTATAGGTACTGCAAGTACAGCAGAATGGCGCCCACTTGTAAACAAAATGTTCTTTTTATCATTTCCTATAAGTCTTGATAAAACCTTCAAAATATTTTGACTAGCTTTGAGCTAGAGGGTTATAAATGTCAATGAAATGTTATTCGTTGGGCTTGAAAAAAATGTAATACACAGCATCTTATATTCTTATCATATATTGTTAAAATTTCAGTTGAAAAATATTAAAAATAAATACGCACGATTTTTTTTTTAGAATCATTTGAGGTTTGAATGTTGACCAAATTTATCAAACTTAAAATGTACAAAATGTTTAACTTTTATTGCTGATGATTGAAAATTTGAAACATAATGGTTCCGCGTAAGTAGTTAATTCTGTAACCGAAAAATTTAAAAAATCTATTTTTTTATAGTGGTTTTAAGTTCAAATTTGGACGAAATAGATGTTTTAACAGAGAATAACGATTTTAGTTGTGTGTTGTAATTTATAAATATTACTCATGGGTATACTTGAAACTTCTAAAATAAATCATCGTATAAAATTATGAAAATGTGCATGTGACTGCATTATTGCAACCTTCCGATGGCGGATATACTGCAGTATAGTACTAATAACAATATTAATATAATATATTATGTCCTAGGCCGACAAACTAGCTCAGAATCGATTTTCGTATGCAACGATATTATAGCCTGCTGTACGGTAACCACTTGTCCACCTTTTTTTCGTTTGATATTTATCAATATTATTAAATAACAATATCTTCGCGGACAATATTGACACCATTTTACACACGGCCGCTCGAATGGATGCTCACGCATTTTATTCTTAAAAAATAATAAAAATAATTCGTAATGGCGTTTTTTTTTCAAACATTATGTTTTTTCGATAATAATTTTTCCTCTTCATCGTATACCTGAGATCAACTTATTTTAACACGACGTCCAGGTCCTATTATATCGGTCAGCGTTTACATAATTTATTATACTAACGTCGTAATATCGCGTAATAAATATTAATGTCTACTTAAGAATAAAGTTAGAATAGTTACGCTAGTCGTATAGGTAAGTGCTATATGTATACTGTAATAATGTTTCTATACGAGCTTTTTTTTAATAACTTTTTTGGCAGTAAACTCATATTATGTGACCTAAATAATCTAAGTGACTATTTTGTGATCGACATCATATGCTGTGGCCTATTGTATATAGGTACTTAAACATATTTTTATAGTTTTATATCGAACACCATAACTGCATTATGTGCCCACTAACGTTTGTCGAAAAATATTAGATTTTTTAGAAATTTTAATTCTCATCTACATAGATATATACATCCATATAGAGCTTGTCTAAGAAATTTTCAGAGCTGCCCAACACATTTTCGTACGATTTAAAAAAATATTCCGATCGCTTCACAACCAACATCTAAGAAATTAAAATTATACATTCCAAGATACTATAAAATAACATCTTTTGAAAAAAAAATAACTGAACAAAATTATCAGTTTTGTTTTTTGTTTTGTTACATAATTATTTTGTAATCGCTTTGCTATAATTATTTTAAAATTAAATGCAAATTAAAATTAAAAAAAAAAAAAAATTATCAGTTAAATACTTTTTTTTGTATATCTTATTACATTTAATATTTCAATTACAAAAAACCAAAATGGAAGAAAATGTTGAAAAATATTTTTCTGACTGAAAACCATATAATATACTATGCTTTTATTACGTTCCCTGCTTGTTTTTGATCTTGTAAATGTGCCAGCAAAAATGGTTTTATTATTTTTTTTTAATTTGTAAAAATATTAGTACATAATATATTAAGTACGAGCCACCACAACTATGTTTCTATTCACCCCTAAAATGGCAACAGTAATTAAAACCCATCTTATTAACTAAACTAACTATACTTTTGATTTATAAACAATAGGAATATTTAAAACAAATTATAACAATCAAAATAAAAATTTTAATTGTTTCGCAGCAACAAGAAAAGTTGATTTTCGTAATAATTTATTATGAGTAATGACAATCATCAGTGTTGTTGCTTATGAATGTTTATCTGCATGGAGATAGAAATAAACGGAGCGTTAACGTATTAGGTTTAGCGAAAGTTTCATATTGATTACACAAATAATCGGTCGAGGAGACATTAAATCAATGGCTTAAATTATTTTGTTTCTGTATTCACCCCGTTTTACGGTATTTTAAGTACTGGCCAAATGCATACGTGCAACGCATTACTGTTCATTTTAATTTATAGCTGCGACATATATCGGTCAAAATACCAATCCTTCCTCAACTCAAAATAATTTTTTCAAGCAATCTATCATATCGTTGATGTCGTGCAAAAAGTGCAATAATATGGCCAAATAGCACTCATAATCATCCTTCAACTGTAGAAAAAACGACCTAAGTGAAACTCTAAAAATATACCAAGGTATACTTTGACAAAGTGTTGAAAAAATGTCCAAGTGTGTTAGTTCAGTTTTTACATAACTTTAAATATTATTATCATTGTGTGAATTTGGACAGTTTTGTTACAGTACGATACCGACGAAACACCTATTTAAAATAGAAACACTTTTTTAACCTCCATCAATAAAATAAATGATAATAGGCAATAAAATAAAATTACTCTATCGCTCGGCGATACAAGCAATAATATTTCTATTTAATACATTGGTTGACCAAATAATTTGAGTAAGTAATTTAGTTATTTCTTGATTTGATCAAGTAATTAGAAAGTTAGTTGATTGTTTAATCTATCCTTTTTTATGTTTTTCAACTATTCTGCTAGTTATTATTATAAAATATAAAATTGGATATAATTCAAGGTAAAAATGACTTACGTTATTATACGTTATAAAACGTTATTATACGTTTTTATGAACTTTTTTAAGATAAAAATTCAAAAGAAATCGAACTGGATTATGAATTTCCAGACTATTGAGAATATTCAATTGTAGTTTCCCAACAAAGTTAAAATTTCACACGGACACTTTTTGCGACGATATAAATAGTAAAATAATAAAGAACCATCCTGGTAGGATTTATTTTATTTTATTTTTCAATTTTATTTTTTTATATTCAGGATATAATATCAGGGCCGTAGCTAAAGGGGCTTTGAGG